>NW_009943969.1:0-33525 GCF_000696875.1 Nestor notabilis
CCCTTCTTCCAGGGTATATATATATCTCCTGGAATATATATATATATAGTCTATATATATAGACTATATTGGGTATACTGGGAAAGCTTAAAGAAGGTAGCTACTTTTAAAATTCAGAAATGCCTATGAGTTAAGAAATAATTTTATTTTAGAAGTACTTTTTATATAAGAAAGCATAACTTGAAATAAAATTTTACGAAGACATTGGTACTATTTCCTAATAAATAGCAGGATACCAGCCAACATGGCAGAGATTAAAGGTTTTAAGGTTTTGCAGAGAACTTATCAGAAAGAAGGCATTCTAACTGTTACCTGTTATAGCAGCATTTTATTTTCTTTCACAGAAATAAAATCTTTAGATTCTATTCACTGTTGTTATACGACATAAGATATATTAACTGGGGAAGGCTTCTGCTTTATAATTGTGCCAAAGAGTTTCTTGGGAAGTACTTTGGAGGTAGTCAGATTCTTGTAAAGTAGATGAAAGGGATGTAAGGATTTTGTTCCATTCTGACACATTTCAAAGGAGGAAAGTATGAAAAAAGGGAGAAAAGAAAAAAAGATCAGTTTCAGTTCACTGCACTGGTGAGATTGAACTGAAGCAAATAGTAAAGAAAAGTAAAATATAAATACATTTAGTATTGAGTCTACGCAACAAGAGGCACAGAACCATGTAGGTTGGAAGAGGACTTTAGAGGCCACCTAGTACAACCTTCAGTTCAAAGCAAATCCAGTCTGAGTGTGTTCCCTTGTCTAGTTTAGTTTTTAATGTCCCCAAGGATGGAGATTCTACAAAATCTCTCAGCAGTTTCTTCGTATTTGAGCACAAGACACTGCAACATGCATCTATTTCTTCTTGTCCTTTCATAACGCAAATCTCAGAAGTCTGCCCCATCTTCTCTATACTTATCCATTATTTTTCGAATAACAAGACAGATTCCTCTGAAGCTTCTGATTGAACACAACTTTCTTGTCATGTTCTTATATAACGTGTGCTCTAGCTGCCTAAGTATCTCATTGACTCTCTGCAGGACTCAATCTACTGCATCCATTTCACACTTGTCCAGGACTGGACACAGCACTCTAACTGCAGTCTCACCAGTGCTGATTAGAGGGGAAACACCCTCCCTTGACCTGCTGAAACAGTCTTCTTAATCAACCCAGGATGTTATGCTGTTGGCCTTTGCCACAGGGGCATATGGCTAGCTGATGTTCAGCTTGTCCACCAGCACTCCTTGATTCTCTTCTGCAAAGGTATTTTCTAGCCAGCTGACCCCCAGCCTGCACTGTTGCTGGAAGTGGGTCTGTCTCAGGTGCTGGACTTGACATTTGCATTTGCAGAACTTCTTGAGGTTCCCACTGGCCAATTTCTCCAGCATGTTCAGGTTCCTCTCAATTTCAAATCTACCCTGTAGCGTATTGATTGCTCCTCTCAATTTGATATTTTATGCCAACTTATTGCGTGTGTAGTCTATTAGATTGTACAGATAGGTAATAAAAGCTTTAAACAATACTGATTCCTGAAGTCTACCACTAGGAATTGGTGACCAGTTAGACTTGTACTGGTTACCATTGCTTTTGAGTTAGTGAGTCCAGTCAGTTTTCTACCCACCTTATGATCAGCAATGACCTGTATCATTGCTTGCACCCAGCCTTATTTCCCCACTTGCAGATGTGGAAGGGATAAAGTCCATCAAGAGAACCAGGGCCTTTGATTTTAAGGCTTCTTCCAGCTGTCTAAGGAAGACTTCATGTACTGGCTAGCTGTAGTGGACACCTACTTCAATATCATCTGTGCTGGTCTCTCCTCTTACCATTACTTAGAAGCTCTCAAGCAGCTCATTCCTAGTTCCAAACCAAAGCTGTGTACACTCCAGTGCCTCAAGTGCAACCCTTCCTCCTCACTTTCTTCACTTGTCTTTCCTGAAAAGCCTGCACTCAGCCACTAAGGATCCTGTCAAGAAACATATTTTACCACCTCTCTGTAATCAAAATGAAGTTACATCACCTCTCTGCAGCTGTGGACTTTTGGCTTCTCCTGTTTGTTTCCCGTGCTACATGTGCTTGTAGGCAGTCATTTGAGATGGAGCCCAGCTGTGCTGCTTTCATATGGGAAATGCAATAACCACCTGCACTGTGCAGTGCCCTCGTCTTGATGATTTGTAAGCAGTGTTCAGCATCAGTTTGTTATCAACACTGTTTTAAACACAAATTGCAAAACAGAACCCCATACAAGCTACTATGAAGGCGTTTAACTCTATCCCTGACAAAACCAGTACATGAGTGTATATATTTTTATCTTTTCAGATGACAACCACCCTTTCCTGATATACCTAGTTTAGCATTTTCCATTTGTCAGGTGAATCCTGCCCCTTGTAAGCAGTTATTTTTCCTCAGGAATGGCCCCGTCGTCATAGCAACCAAAGTCCTGTGGGTCATCAGTCACCAGACTGGGTGTTGACATCCTCAACAGGACAGGGGGTTGAAAACAAGATGGGGAAAAACCCCTCATGGATCAATATAAAGGCAGGTTAATGTATAAAAATCAAAGGTTGCACACATGGAAGGAAAGGAAAATGAAAGATTTTATTTTCTTCTTCCCATTAGCATGTGATGACCATCAACTTCCATGTTAGCAGGGCTTCAGTAGATATAGCATTTGCTCCTGAAGACAAGCATCATAAATAATGAATGTCTTTCCGTCCTTCTTTCTCTTAGCTTTTATTGCTGAGCAGACATCATATGGTATGACATATCCCTTTGTTCTGTTTGGGTCAGCTGTCCTGGCTATGTCCCCTCCCAAGATACTGCCCATTCCTAGCCTACTGGGGGAGGCAGTGTCAGAAAGACAGCCTTGATGCTGTTTGAGCACTGCTCAGCAGTAGCCAAACCACTGATGTGTTATCAACACCTTTATAGCTACCAATACAAAGTATAGCACTACAAGGTCAGCTTTGGGGAAAATTAATTCCATCTCAGACAGGCCCAATATGCTTATAATTCTAGATGATTATCCAAAAAGAGAATTATCTCTCTTGAAAAAAACACTTTATTTAAAACCTGATTATTTTAAATATATAACTAGGATATTAGAGAAGGTTTTCCATTCAGTTTTCTTATGCATACTTAGGTATTTACCAATACTGGAATCTTAGCAGTTGTGAATCTGACTTCAAAAGTGGACCAGCTTTGAGCAAAGGGTTGGACTACATGATTTCAAGAGGTCCAATCCAACCCCAAGTGTTCTATGATTTTATAGCCCAGTGAATCAAGTTCGAATTCAATTTGTCTAACTTCAGACATACATGAGATATGTCTGATATCTGTATCTAGCTTTCTAGCCAATGGGGAGATTCAAGATGGTTCAGTTTTCTCAGCATAAGTATCTAGTGCCAACTGAGACACTCTAGTTTATCTGAAGCACCCACACTGTGCTGGCAGATATGGCACAGAACCTGTGACAGATCTACTATAGGGAGATTTCTCTAAACAGGGAAAACACACGGGATGTATTCAGTGCATTCGTGTCTATGTATTTGCATTCAGATCAACAAAAGACAATGTCACATCATGCAGACATTCGGAGAATGTGTCAATGTAATGCACTCCCTATTAGGAAATAAAATAAATTGATTAAAAAAGAAGAACAACAGCAGGGGGGAAAAAATAGAAGGAATATTACCTGTATCTCCTTTATTGTGAACTTAAAAAGAATGAGCTTTTTCATTTAAACAATTATAATTTATGAAGAAACCTTCTAACAACTTTTAAGTGCAATGAATGGATGACTGAGTTCTATTTTTATAAGGAAAAAAAAATTGTGATAACATAGATTAATTTTAAATCTTGTTCCCAAAAGAAAATTTGAGTTTAATAAAGGAGATCAGGATTTCAGATATATTGCATTTCTTTATTTTATTTCCCTTTTAGAAGATTTTTAGCAATGGTGAAGGACTAAGGTGGCTAAGGATATAGTTCAACCAACATAACTTCAGACATTGCTAATGGAACTGTCTGAAATTCTAAAATACTATTGTAGTAAATAGGGAGGTACAGGCTATTTTAAGGAACAATTTAGATGACCATATGTACAAATCTAACTTAGGATGAGAGGAGTCATGCCCTAGAAGAGCTCATCTTCTTTTATTCACTCTAAAAGTATTCTGAGATAACTTACTTAGAATCAGAGAATTATAGAACATCTTGAATTGGAAGGCACCCATGAGGTTCTCCAAGTCCAAGTCCTGACTCCACACAGGACAATGTAAAAGTTAAATCATATAGCTAAGAGCATTGTCAAAATGCTTCTTAAGCAGTGACAGGCTTGGAGTCATGACTACTTTCCTGTGGAGCTTGTTCCAATGCTTGACCACCCCCTCAATGAAGAACTTTTCCCTTATATCTAACCTGAACTTCCAATGTTGCTGCTGTAAGCCATTCCCTTGTATGCTGTCACCAGACACCAGAGAGGAGATCAGCACCTCCTTCTCTGCTCAGCCTCATAAGCAGCAATGAGGTCACCCCTCAGTCTCCTTTGAAGCTGAGCAATCCTGGTATCCTCATCCACTTTACCTAAGTCATGCCCTTGAGTCCTTTCAACATCTTTGTTGCTCTCCCCTGGACAAATTCTAATATTTTTATACCCTTATATTCAGGAGCCCAAAACTGTATGCGGTACTCGAGATGAGACAGCACCAATGTTGAATACAACTGGACAATTCTTTTGACAGTTAGTTACACTGTCTAATCCCACAAGATACAGTTGGGCCTTCTGGTCTCCAGGGTATATTGTTGACTCATATTGAGTTTACCATTAACCACACCCCCAACTCCCTTTCTGCAGGTCTGCACTCCAACTTCTTGTCCCCCAGTCTATAAATCCATCCAGGATTACACTCTCAGATGCAGAATCCAGCATTTATCCTTGCTAAATTTCATATGATTGGTTATTGTCCAGCACCCTAATCTACCAAGAACTTTCTGTAAAGGCCTCTCTAGCCTCAAGGGAATCAACAGCTCCTCCTAATTTAGTATTGCCAGCAAACTTACTTTGTATGCACTAAACTCCTGTATCCAGGTCATTGATAAAAACGCTGAAAAGAGCTGACCCTAAAACTGAGCCCTGGGGAATATCACTAGTGACTGGCTGTTAAACAGGTGTTACCCCTTTCCTGGTTGGCTTAGTACCTGTATCAAAATGTTATATTCAATGTGCTTCAGGAATTTCCTGGACATGTTTGTGTCTGCTCTATGATAGTCCAAGTTAACATCTAGGAAGCAGAATTTATCCGTAAGGACAAGGGCAACTGATTTTCCTGAATTCTTTGTGTAATAGGACCATAGAATAGTTAGGGTTGGAAAGGACCTGAAGATCATCTAGTTCCAACCCCCCTGCCATGGGCAGGGACACCTCGCACTAAACCATGTCACCAAAGACTCCATGCAGCATGGCCTTGAACACTGTCAGGGATGGAGCATTAATAATACATCAATGTTACCATCATGGATGGGTGATCTACAGTAAACTCCTATGACATCTACTTGATTAGCTTTTCCCCTAGTCTAACCCCAGAGGCTCTCAAACATGTTGTCCCTAACTGCAAGCACTGTACACAGTCCGACCCCTCCTTTACATGCAGCACTATCCCTCCATCTTGTTTGTTCTGACTATGCTTCCTGAAAAGCCTATAATGATACATTCAGTGGAAGAACTCTTGGTTGATGAAGTAAACATGTACAGTCATTTCATGTAAATCTTATTTTGGATAACTTGAATGCATCTGAATTTTCACAACAACTTGCAATGGTGAAACCTGTAGGTGTTTTTCAGAAATGCAGTCCTGCAACTAATGTATCCTAGGTCAGTAGTAACCTACAGCAAAATTTGGTCTCCATATTAGAAACTATTAATTTTTTACCTGTAAATAAAACGTAAGTTCCCTAAGTAGCAGTGAAAGGGTCTGGCCATTCTGAAATCAGATAAGATTGACCTGTTTCTTCCTTAGAAATTAAAATAGAGCAGTTACACATTAAACAGATAATTTAATATAGTTGAGATGTATTTGCATGATATGCTAACTATGTGCAAACTAACAGATTATATGATCCATCATGATCACATAGCCATGAATATATGGGTCTTGAAGATACTTTCATAAAACATGTAATCCACCATTTTTTGAGGAAGCATAAGTATACTTGGGTTTTGTTTGTGTAACCCACTCTTAATCTCCAGAAAGGGAGACCTCAAAAACTCATAGCACTTCATGATCCTTGTATTTAGAAAGTATTTTTCTCCTCCCTCCCCTATAATGTTCTAATAACCCAGATTACAAAGTGAACAATTGTGTCGCAAGTTTCCCTGTAATATTTTCTGCATTAAGTCTTTCTAGATTTTCTTTTAATCTTATAGGTATGTCTGTTTTCTTCAGTTTCAATTAATTTTGTTGCTGTCCTCCAGACCTCTAGTGTCTTCCTCAAGAGCTGGTGCCTGAAAGTCATCATAATAAGGTATCTTCCTTCCTCAACATTTTCATGATTAGGGAAATAGGGGAGGAAAGGAGAGGAAACGACTGCGTTACCAGTTTAACAACCTATTTTTTTGTTCTTATAAAACACATTTATTAAAGCTGCAGTCTTGCCAAAATCAGAGAGTAGAAAACTATTTTTCTTTTACTATAACTATTTACTATTACTATTTTTGACTGACATGAAACAATCTTTTTAGTCTGTCACAGAAAGATTTGCCTTTTCTGTTCAAAGCTACTTTTTATTCCTTTAACTTCCATATTTTTTTTCTGCAACACTGACGCTTAAGAATTTTTCCTCAATTTGTAGTTATGTATTGGATTTCTCCTCTCAAGTACTTTATTGAATGTAATCCTATGTTTCTGGGGGTAGCCATCCAAAAATTTGGTAAAATTCTGGTGTCATCTTTTAGGATTTTTTAACTTCTCCAGTTTTGGGGTCATGCACAGTTTTCCTAACTGCAATTTCTATCAGTCAGCTAAGTAAATAATTAAAAAGCTGAATAGTAATAATCTCATGACAGATATCTACAGAACCTCATTTTAAATGCATTACCAATTAGAAAATAAACTGTATTTAATCTCTTACATTTACAATAATTTCCTGTAATAATCACACAGAAGTAAGGAGTTTTCTGTGAAGCTAATATCTTCATCAGTAGGGAAGCTGGGTAGAAAAGGAGGATAGAGGAAAGCTTTGTTATGAGTTTTGTGGCCTAATTTTCCATCCACACAAAATTGTGGCCTACTGGATCCCAATTTAGAGTAAGATGTCAAGTGACTGGGGGGCAGAGAAAGAAGTGGGTATTTTCTGTTTAATTAAACAACCTGGCATCCTGGGCTGTATCAGAAATAGTATAACCAGCAGGGCCAGGGAAGTGATCATGCCCCTGTACTCAGTGCTTGTGAGGCTGCACTTTGAATAGTGTGTTCAGTTCTGGGCCCCACACTACAAGAAAGACACTGAGGTACTGGAGCAGGTCCAGAGAAGGGCAACAAAGCTGGTCTGGAGCACAAGTCTTATGAGGAACGACTGAGGGAACTGTGGTTATCTAGTCTGGAGAAGAGAAGGCTGAGGAGGACCTTATTGCTCTCTGCAACTACCTGAAAGTAGGTTATAGTGAGGTGGCGGTCAGTCTTTTCTCCCACATAACAAGCGATAGGACAAGAGGTAATGGTTGTGCCAGGGGAGGTTTAGATTGGATATTAGGAAAAATTTCTCCAGAGAGAGGGTGATCAGGTATTGGAACAGCATGCCCAGGGAAGTGGTGGAGTCACTGTCCCTGGAAATTTTCAAAAACTGTATAGTTGAGGCCCTCAGTGGTATGGTTTAGTGGTGGTCTTGGCAGTCCTGGGGAGATGGTTGGATTTAATGATCTTAAAGATCTTTTCCAGCCTAGTTGATTCTATGATTCTATGGTTTTAGTAAAAGCTATTGAAGACTAAAATAAGTGAGAGTCCTATTCAGAGTTGTCTTCATAGTTAGGCACAAAAAAACCCCCAACATTTTGCATTTGAAAGTAAGATGAATAAGTTGTACTTATACGAATCTTGCACACAAAATTTGTATCTTGCTTATGAGTCACTATTATAATGGTTATATTTTACTGAATTCTCCAATATTGTTAGCTCTGCCTGAAATAAGTGTTTTAAATTTCATCTGGGAAAGCCTAATATAGTCGTGCTCATAGTAGTTACTATAATAGATACAATAATTTATATCCTTCCTATCTATCAAATTAATTATCTGTATCAGTGATCTGATCATATATGATCTACTGTGTGTAGAAAGAAATACTGAAATTTGTATTTAGGAAAGAATTTTCCTTTTGGAAAAAAAAAAAAAAGGGGGAGAAAATTTGGAGTTGTATTGGTTTCTTACTGCTCTTCGAGTGTGGGTATCCATAAATGTTACTAAGTACATTTATCTACTGTTCTGTACATGTATTTCCAAATATGTGTATGCTCCAAATTCATATGTTCAGACATGAAAAAAATACAAAGCCTTATATGACAAATATGAAAGTTAGGCTTCAGATGCAAAGCACTAAATAGCTAAATAATTGGACAGCTCATTTTCTGGCAGGAAGGAAAGCTGTCACTAACATTAGACAGAATATGAAATTTCAATACCTACTCTTTCCAAATAAAAGGGGAGAAGTTTGATAATACTGGATGATTAGATCAGTGACAGACTAAAAAGTGACTAGAATAACTTTAGGCTATATGATATATATAAGTATCTGTACATGTACCTTTGTTTTCTGATACAACAGCAACATCTTACAAGGACAATGTGACAGATTTTTATGGCAGTTAGAATGCCTGCCTTCCATTGAATACAATGACTAAAAATCTTTAACAAAACTGTGTTATGCACTATGCTAATAAATCTGTAAAATATAAAATATATTTTTTAATGAAGACTTTTTAAGATCCATTAGATAATGCTTACCTTAATAATCTACCAAGGAAAGGTGGCAATTTATGTAAATCCTGAAAATGTGAGAGGATTTGAAAAGGAAGAAAATGAGCCCTAGTTCATCTCTAGGCTCATCAGTCAGCTCATTCGTGCATCTCCAGGATCATACTGAAATTTAATGTACTTTTAGTTTAAACAGCATCTACTCATCAGAAGAATATATTAGGAAGCATGAAATTACTCTTTTCTGTTCTTTGCTCTTCAGTGCCAGCTGCAAGCTCAGTTCATACCAGAAGCAGGATAAATACAGAAATCAAAACAACACTGCTAAATGCAAATCCATATATTGTCAGAACCTTTTCTTTCTAATGTTTAAAGTTCACTGAGAAGAGCTTTGGATTTTTGAACTTGTGCTTAGCAATGTAGTCCCTTTAATAACATCTAACTCTTAAACAGCATATGGGGAGGATCTTAGCTGAGAGAAGTACCTCCCTGCCTTTAACAAGGGTTAAAAAACCTATTAGCAGTTTCAGTGACAAAAGAAAAAATAAAACAAAACAAAAAAAGGATATCTTGCATAGCAATGGACTCTTGCCTTGACATTAGTACACTCCTGCATGATTCACCCTGCGGGAAAAACAGTAAATACAACCTGCTCGTGCTGTGCCTGTACTTTTAGTTACTTTTTTGTTGTTGTTTTATCAAGAAAAGACAAAATGTTATCAAGTGCAGCTCAAGTACAGCTCAGAAGAAAATAAAGTCAAGCTGCTCACATAAAAACAATACAAGAAACCCCCATGTTTATATCATCAAAATACGTCCAATATTCTTCATTCTGAGTTCACAATGAAGTCTCTATTTATACGAAATAAGACTCACATTAAAAATAGCATGCTTCCTTTGCTACTTTATATATGAGAACAAGCTGAGTAGTGCTAGAAATATGTAATTATATGTCCCAGTGGATAACAAGATATATAGGCACTCAAGGAGTCGAAAGGAAATTTCATTACAGAATGATCAAGATAACTGGAAATGAATATCTAAAAGGAGTGAGCTCATTATTTAGCTGGTCAAATCCTTCAATTGCACAAGTTTTATTGTCCTCAGAGAAATAATTGTAAAAATAAACCTTCCAAACAACCAAGCAAACAAAAAACCCATTTGGTTTCTTTTTCATCTTAAAACAAAGGTTTCATTTGAAAACTGAAATTCTCTTCTAATGCTTTTTCCATTTGCTTATGATAACAGTTTTTTACAAAATAATTTTTGTTCACAATGCCTAATATTTCAAAGACAACATTTTTCCTTGGAAAAATCTTAAAACCTAAAGTATTAAGACACACTTCTTATGTTCAAATATACCGAGTGCTATCACTAAACTTGACTGATGCCATTTTCATTTCAGAGTACAGTCATGTAAATGTTTTATTTGTTTTGCTTGCTTTCACTTCAACATTTTAATTAATTAATTTCCTTTGAAGTTAGTTCAACCTTGAATGTTCAGAACTCAATCATTTCACTAGTTTTATTTGCTTGATTAGCTGCTTGTAATTTTATGGAAAGTTACAGATTTGTGGGTAAAATAGCAAGCCAGAACATGAAGAAGGACAATACTTTTTAGTTCAACTATCCCTAAAGAAATAAAAATCAGCGCTCAAATGAGCATCAAGAAAAAAGCAGTAGTTTCAGACCTGTCATGTATAATAGTGTTGTCACTCTCATAAGCACTCATTTTAGCTAGTGAAAAATAAAATAAAAATATATCAGCAAGTCTCCAAAGTGCTGTCTTTTCACCCATACTATGTAGTCATTTCAAGATCATTTTATATAATTGCTGTTGTTAGGTAAGCAATTTATGACATCAGTTTGGGATTGAATAGTCTAGATCAAATGTTGCTAGTCACCCAGGTAGTTACTATAGCACTACTGTAGCCATGTTCATTACTATGTGTAAGAAAGTTCTAATGAGTTTCAAATTTCTGCTATTTCTTTTCTTAGAACTGTGTGTGTTTTATATTCAGTATCTTTCAATAATAATCTGTTGACTTCTGGACACCTAAGTAAGCTATGGAACATTAACATAGTCTCAGATTTGAAAAAAAAATTTAGTCAGGTAACCATCTCCATAAACTGAATTCACAATGCTGAGCAAAACATTGACATACCCCATACTTTAAAGGCATCTAGGTTGGGGGTCACAAACTCAGTGTATTCAGTACACCTGAAATACTGTGTTTTGCATGACTTTGAGTCCTCATCTGGCAGCTAAAGCTAAACTTTGTGCAGCTGGAATTCAAAGTGTAAATTCTTTCACTTCCATTCAGCAGTTTTTGATATTGAAACACAGAAGAGGCAATCTACTTGCATGATAATTACAGTAGTTACCCAAAAACTGGTGATGAGACCTGGGCTTTAAGTTCATCTCACTGAGGAGATTTGCATTTTTATCTCTTACCAACCAGAAAAGTATTCCAGCTGTAAGCCTCTGGGTATCCTGGATGGGTTTGTCATTTTCTTACAGCAGCTTGGCCAATGTATATTTAGGACTGTAAAATGTGTAGGTCAGAAAGAGAGCACTGCTAGGGTTGATATGCTAATATGAGCCAAAGGCAGCATAATAGAAACATGCAGCTAAAATTTTATTTTTAGCCTATTTTTTTTAACAGTCCTAAGTCCCAAATTTTGGAGTTTTTTTGAGGTTTTTTTTGTTTGTTTTGGGTGGGTTTTTTTAATAAACTAATGAATAAGTTTAAATTGTTGCTTTTCTAATAGCTATCCATCTTCTTTGGTGTTGTATTTCCCCTCTGAAGTCCCTCTAGGTTCTAAGAGACTATTTCAGGCTTCCTCAGGAGAAACAGGGATGGAGAATTTCAGTGATTGACTTGCTGCTAAAAGTGTGACATTCAAGGTTAGGCAGTCTCTTCTTCCTCCCTCGTAAGAGCTTGCATTAGTGCGAAGGCTGGGCGCCACAGGCAGCCCCATGGTGCAGCAACAGCGAGCAAGGCCAGGGGTACAGCGCACATAGGAAAGTTGAGCCTATTGATTAGGACTTTTGCAAGCACCAGGGGATCTGCTATTCTTGCCTAGGTGTATGTTATATATTGACTCAACTTAAAATAAAGAAGTAACAGAAGTTTCCTGGCATTTAAGGAAAAGCAGTTTCATATTTTCATCTGCAGAAGTGAACCTGAAATTCACTTTTTCAGAATAGCTTTTAAATTATTTGCCCACCCTTTGTGTTTCCAGGTATTGTAACCTCTACTAAATAATTTGGACAAGCTTAGTGTCTGGATCCCAAGAAGCCCTAAGCAGGGTGTATATTTTGATATTAAGTTCTTTAAAGACAGTGATGCTCAGAATTTGTATTGCAGAACATAAGACACAATAACTTTTTGGAGAGATATCTGAGTTTCCTGCACCCTTAAGTGAATTTTATTTAGCTTTGGTGGATTACACTTCTGAACATGGGCTCCAAATCACACTTTGGGCATCTAAATGATTCTTTTGGAGTTGTCGTTTCAGATTATTATTCCTTAACTATTCATATGTGTACATGATTGTTTGGCAGTCATATTTAAAGGAATTACTGTGGGGTTTATTATAACTTTTAGAACTATTTTAAACAGTTGTTGGTTTTCATGTAATGCATTATTCTACTGTTTTAATTAGAGTTCGTAAGATTAATCAATATTTTTAAAGAAAAAGTGAGGCTACTGAAATATCCTCTTTAGCAAAGCAAACAGGCTTCCTTATTTCATGGTTGATATTGAAAAGGTATGAGTTCATGAATTATAAAACAAAATCTAACTAATCTTAATAGTCTTTATTTTCCTCATGATTTAGGGAAGTGATAAATCTGTTCAATTATTTCATTCCACAGAAATACATAAATATGAAAATATAATACAGATAATTTACACCTTGGTGGGTCACAGTCAGTAGTCCTGTGCACTGATTTTCAGAGGAGTTTTTAAGTGTCATATCTTATAAAACTCACACAATGTTACCTTCTCCAAAATTTTAACTTGAGAAGTATTTTCCTCCCTAGTCTAATTATACACGCTGTTTTCAGAGATCATCAGTTCTAACACTGTTTATTGTCTTGTGCTATCTCAAATTGAAAAGTGAGCCCAATCTGGTATTCTTTCCTGTGGTCCCACAGGTAGAACATGCATATATGTGTTTAGATACCTACCTCCTACTCACAGTTTATCCTGGGTTTATGTGTAAGAACTTAGAAGCCTGACTGCTCTAGACCTGAGCCACAGTGGCCGATGACTATTATCACCAGTTTTTACAGCAAGGTTTCCTACTTTTCATATGCGTAGTACCAGCAGATCTAGGACAACCCTGGGGTGTTCTGTAGCACAGTCAAGAGTTGATTCTGCTGTCAGCTCAGGGAAGGCATGCAAGAATAGAGCTCCTGTGATTCAAAATATGCAGTCAGAATCAAATCCCAGCTTCAAGCTTTCATCAGTTCCTGCCCACAGGCAAAGCTGAGGGCTAGCTTTTGGATCCTTCAGCATTTTGCTTGCCTGCAAAGAGTTCAGTAAGTGACCCACCTCTTGTATGTGCCACGCATGTGCATAGGCACAGTATAAAACTGACTTCCATCTATTTCTTAACAGGAAGAGAAAGGTTTCTCTAAAGCTACCACTGCAAATATTTCTTTGAAGCCTCAGCTGTGGAATCAGTGTGGCAGTGAAATAGGTTGCCAAGTGTTAGGGAGGTGGGACTGGGTAAGAATAGAGATCCTACTTAATAAAGAAAAAATTATGGTGGATGTAACAAAGTGAAGCTGTAACTTCTCGAGTTCTGGGGCCTGGTGGTTTCATTTTGGTGGTGGTGCTGGTATTACATCAAGCTGTTGGCATCTGGATTCCTTTGGAATGTGCTGTTCATTTGGGTGGTTTCCTTTTTTTTTCTTGGTCACATGTTTGCTAACACAGTTTTACACCTTTCTTTTTCTTTATTGGTCTGAGCTCCACATTGTATTTGAGTTTATGGTGCATTATGAGTTATGGCAGATACTTTTTCTTTTTTCTCTTTATTACCCCTAAAACTAGTCTTGGCCAGGCCCCAGTCTGCTTATCTTTAACTGACCGTGGGTTAGTTGTTCATAGCTGTGAGATGACCAGGGCCAAGCCCATGCCCCATCTTATACCTTCTTGTGCCTGTGCCCCTCCATACCACATCCTGTGCCTCCACTGCTCAAGGCATCTGTTATCCTGTCTTTCTCTATGTTACCTCATAGTTCCCGAGTTGTAAACATCTCATTCTACATCAAACAACTGCTTGCTAGTGAAATCTATACAAACCTGTAGTTGCACTGCACAAAGAGGAAAACAAATAAGCCTTATACACCTAGTCAGTTAGGGAAATTGCTGTCACAGCTAAACCAAGTAAAACAAACTGCAGGCATGTCTGCAAAAGAGAAGACTGAGCAAGCCTGACAAGCCTCAGTACTTAGGCCTTATAAATTCACTAAAAAGCTTATCGCCTGTCACTAACAACAGCAGTACTGTGTTACAGGCCTGTGTATGATCAATCATACCAGGATTTAGGCATAAAGATATTAAGAAAACTTCATCTTATGCTTTTCTTGCCCAAGGAAATAATTTCTGCTAAAAAAGTGTGAAGAGCAGGAGCAGAATAGTGCCTATAGACTGTCAGTGCCTGGAACACAGGCTAAAAGAGACTATATTAAGATTATAGAGGTGTAAAGGTAGAAGGGCTCTTGTTGTTGAAAGGTCGAGTGTCTCTCTTGTGGTAAGTACTGCTAAACAAAAAAAAAAGGAAATATGAACCAAACAAAACAAAAGAAAATACTTTAATTTCTGAAAGAAGAGGGCAAGAGATGTTACAAGCTGCCACTCATGATTATGTAGGATTTTTGTTTCTCTTAATCAAAATAATGAGAATACAGTGAAATATGCTGCAGGTTTGGGAAAGCATAGCCTATTATCTGTTTCAGTGATATGTTTAAGTCTGGTTTGCCTTTGTCTAATTTACCTTACAAATTTGAAAGTCTTTCATACTACAGTGCCTCTCTTCAGTTCAGTGGAATAATACTTCAATTTGTTGAATCTCTGTTCATTCAAGATTAGAGTATGATAATGTTCCCAGATAGCACATTTCTCATAGCTGTACTGCTAAGTACTGGAAAGTCTTGAAACTACATAACTACACCTTGGAGTATCTGTTCTGAATTTAAGAACAGATTTGAGTCAGATGGCTTTAGATTAAATTCACTTTTATGCAGAGGACTAGTACTCCTTCAGCCCTCTCTTAGGCTGCCATTATTCAGGGGAGGAACTGTGTAAATTTGTGCATTGTACATTTTTAATAATGCAACCAGAATGTCCAAGAACTGAGCCACTCACTTAAAAGGTGTACAAGTTAATTTCAGTAGAACCCAATTTCCCTGAGAATTTCCTAATTCACCAGGGAACATGCTTGTCCACATAAAAGACGGAGAATCTTTTTCAGCCTTTTTTTCTTTCTGCTCAGTGGTACAGCTTCAAAAATTCTGAAGTCACAGGATGAGATGAAAGATGCACACGTGAGGTAATACTTTATAGGGCCACTCATCTGGGAATAAGGAATTCTGGCTCCTTCTTGCTCACATTCTTGTGTGATACCTAAACTGCTCAATACAATTACAAAACTAAAAGTATCAGTTTTGCTCAAAGATCATCATTCCAACCAAAACCATTCTATGATTCTATGATGAAGATACCATACTTTCACCAAGTTTATAGGTAAAAAGTTATACTGGGTCTGGCTGGGAGGGGTTAATTTTCTTCGTAGCAGCTCATACTGTAACGTGGTTTACATTTGTGATGAAAACAGTGTTGATAACACACCAAAATTTTCTCAGTTGTTGAGCAGTGCTTGCACAGTATCAAAGCCTTCTCTGTTTCTCAGCCTGCTCCCACAGCGAGAAGGGTGAGCAAGAGTTTGAGAGCAGACACAGGTAGGACAGCTGACATCAGCTGACCAAATGGATACCATGTAGCATCATGCTCAGCATTAAAACTGGGGAGTAGTATTTCCAAAGTGACTACTCCTTAAAGGCTGGCTGGACACCGGTCTGCTCATGAGAGGTGGTGATTGCCTGATTGCCTCTGCATCACTTGTGTTTTTTCAGTCCTTTCTCTTTCCTTCATTTGTAAACCATCTTTATCTTGACCCATGAATTTTATTTCCTTTTGCTCTGACAATTCTTTTCCCTATCCCTCTGGGGGCAGGAGGGAGCAAGCAGCTGGTGGGTGCTTAGTTGCTAGCTGGGGTCAATCCACCACAAAAGTGAAAAAGTGAGATGCAGTGAAAAGATGACACCCAAGAGGGCTTTTCTTAGAAAGGATGTTAGTTGTGTGTGCTTCTACTAAGATAAGAAAAAATTCACATAAAATTACTAATTTGAAGGGAACTGTTGGTGTAATGGACCATACAGCACTGTAAAATGATAAACATAAGTTACTTGAAACAAACTGATAAAAAAAAAAAAACAGTCAAAGATAGTAGGAACAGCAAGTGTGGAACTGAAAGAAGAGGGAGAGGAATTCACACAAAACCCTGTTTTATTACAAACTTTCATTATAAAGAGATGTTTCTTATTTCATGTTGATGTAAAATTCATGTAACTCCATTGAATCTCACTGAATTGGAATAAATTCACTGAAGTAATGCAAAATAAGTCCAATGCTTTCAAAAAACAGAGAATTTAATATATTAAGTATGGAGAGGAGGGAGGAGAGGGGAAGGGAGGGAAGAGGAACAGAAAGTACCAGCTTTTCAGGTTGGATCTTTTCCAGCTCTTTTCTATAGGAAAAAACAGCTCAGCTGTAGCCCCCTAACCCTTGAGGGCAGCAAATTTCTTACTTCTCTGCAGTGCTGACACTAGCAATCTACACTGGATAATATTTGCTACAAAGTAAGTTCCAAGTTTCATTTGGATGTTGAAGTCCCATATAATTTCTACCCTTAGAATATTTCCTCTCACTTTCTTATATATATTAAATCATGAGGATGATTCTCTTTCACACATATGCACTGTACTAAACACACTGGACCAATCCCATACAGAGTATCTAGGCATTATTTCAATATTACTATTACCAGTACAAGCTGAAAACAATCTTCTTATTTTGTAAAATTATATAATTAAATCAGTCATTCATACTTTATAATAACTGGGTGGGGTAAAGATTATGACTTATTCTTTTATACGGATGATTGATACCCACTGAAACTGCTTCTCAATACAAAACTAGAAAACTAAAGGAATATTTTCTTCATGAAATTTGACAATATCACTTTTGCCCAGTTTCTATAGTGGCAAAGACTGTATCTAGCTTCAGAAGTCCTTTGGATCTATTTTTCAGAACTGCTACTGTCTTGCACATGTAGAAAATGAACAGAATACTGCTAACAGTGATGAGGTTTAATTACATTAACTCAAACATGAATGCCATTTTATTTTTAATACAGACCTAACAGTGACTTTATCACAACTCTCAGTTGCCATGCTTTATTTCTATTATGTAAGAAAAATATTGGCATATTGATGTTTTATTTTACTGTCTCATTGTGTGGTTTTGAACAACTCATTAAGTAATTAACCTTTTTAAAACCCTGAGTCTTAACCTATCTCTGTTCACACTGGCTTTTGTAAATTAAGTCATCAAAGAGCTTTCAAAAATCCCAATGAACTGGAACGTGCATCCAAGTAATTAATTCTACATAAAAGAAGGGAGGGTGTGTATCTTTATAATCATTGCTCAATTCCTATTTCAAGGTACAAGTTTTGTCCAAGCACAGCTGTAAAGCTATTAATTAAAACTCCAAGTGTTCTTTAAGTAGTGTTAGTACTTACTTTTCTTTTTCACCTAACATAAATATTAGAAAAAGTACATTACCTTTTTATACTTCATCTTAAATGTCTTTGAAAACTGAAAGTGTTACTGCTGTGCAGATTTTTTTATCCACAATGTGCTTTTTTCAGTTTTCACTTCTATATTTACTCTTTGGAAAACTTCATTCCATGTGTAAACTGTTCTATAAATATACTTATTCTAATCAATATCATCACATTATTGCATTAACTTTAATATGTTGTCAATTTAAAACTCTTACTAATTATAATGAACTGCAGACAAAATTTGTTTTACGATCTCTCTAAATCATCTTTACAGACCATTTTCAGACTAAAATAAAAATATATTACACTGATAGATGCAGTAGTTTCCTTCTGGTTGTGTCGGTCTACAAAATCATTTAAAACTGTCAGAAGTGATATGCAGCTGCCATCAGAAAAAATTGCTAAGATTTCATAGGCATCTTCTGACACTAGCACTAACTTGTGAAGCTTCTTAATAACTCCCACATAATGTTTCTTTGTATTTTGGAGCATCACAGAGCGTTCATAATTGAGGCTGAGAAAACAATTCTTTCTAGATATATTTTTGTAACTTTTTCACAAGTGACACTTATTTAGTTTAGTTTTAGATAAAGATTTTGTCTTGTTCTAAAACTATATTTTTGCCTAGTTGTCTTTTGAGGTTACACTATCTGTCAGACAGAATTTTAGTTTACTGATTTTCACTTTCTTTCTGTTAATTTTCACTAACACTTTTTTAATCATAGAATCATGGAATGGTTAGAGTTCCAAACCCCCTGCCATGAGCAGGGACACCACACAGTAAACCATCTCGTCCAAGGCTCTGTCCAACCTGGCCTTGAACACTGACAGGGATGGAGCATTCACAACTTCCTTGCGCAACCCATTCCAGTGCCTCACCACCCTCACTGTGAAGAACTTCTTCCTTATATCTAATCTAAACTTCCCCTGTTTAAGTTTGAAGCCATTACCCCTTGTCCTACCACTAGAGTCTCTAACGAAGAGTCCCTCCCCAGCATCCTTGTAGGCCCCCTTCAGATACTGGAAGGCTGCTATGAGGTCTCCACGCATTTTCACGTTTTTATGTATATGTCTATATTACATATATACACAGTTTTCTGTGTAGTTAAATATGGTGCTAAAGCTAGTGTTTTACCACTTGAGATTTTTGAAGGTAGCTCTTTAGTGGAGGATTTTGGAAGAAGAACAACACTTGAAATGTCCCCATGTAGTTGTGTTGTGTGTGCTAAAGATTTCCTCAGGCCTTTTCAACCCCTGGATAAAAGATAATCAGACAAGATGGTTCATCTCTTCAACAAGCAATACCTAATGCATACCACCATCTGTGACAGAAAGTCCATTAACTGAGTTCACTCATTGGAAAATCAAAATTCTTTGACATAACCAGGAGTTGTTTCCAAAATGTCCCAAGTATGACAAGGTATGGAAAGCCCTCAAAAGGGGAATTTTTTCTTTTCTTTTTTTTTTTTTTTCCTTCCCCTTTCTTCATGTTGTCCTAATACCTAAATTGGGGCATTACATTTATATGAGAAATGGAAGAATAAAATTTACCTCCACCATTAATTTCTTAATGGTAATGGGGTAGAATTCCACACCAGAAAAAGAATACTTTTGCAAATTACAATAGAAGCTGGGGACCCAACTTCAATTTTAATAGAATCTGAATGTAAATAATTCTGTCGGAATTTATTCCAGGTCAGAGAGAAATTAAAACTAGTAGGGGTAAGTTTAGGTTTGCACTTTTTTTCCTTTCTTCCTCTTCTCCCCCCATCCCCTCCCATGCAAGCCTTTTGAAATACGTAAGATTTTGTGCAGTAGAAGTAGAGTAAATCCTGACAGTTAACCTCTGGAACTTCTTCATGATTGAAGGCATAATAGAGCAAGAAACTGCTAAGCTATTTTGTGAATAAGCTATTTGACAAAGTAAGTAATTTTTATGATAACAGGTTATTTGTGAACCAGCACAAGTTTCTCCGAATGTATTATTTAGCTGTGGATGGTTCCCATGGAAAAATGAAATAAAATGGAGTCTGTGAGTGTTCTTAGACTTCTGTGCTTATTCCCTATTGCCATTTTTCATTTCAGTGCAGGATAGCTCACCTAGGTGACACATAATCTTTTTTGTAATTGCATAACTGAAACTATTAAAATGGGAAAATAAGCAAATGAATGAGTAACAAATGATCAGAGAATGTAGCTGTCCACATGAAAATGCAACTTTTTAAATGAGAATATTAGTTCCATAAACATTTGTGAGAACAGAGTATTTATATAAGTTTTTTTCAGAAAATGAACAATAAAATGTCCTAAAAACTCTAGGTGGAATTTGAATGCATCTGTCTAAAGGTGACTTCTTTATCATTCAGACAGTTCTAATCTTCATGCTTAGAATACAGCGAACTTTGGTTGTTGTTTGTTTTTTGTTTTCTTTTCATTTGATTCTGAACAATAGATAGGAGAGGACAGTGCTTATGAACTAGGATACAGTGAAAATACTCAATTCACAGTGACAAATAAGGCAGTTGCAACATAAACAGCTGTTAGCTATTTTTTCGAAAAACTGTTTTGCTAGATAGCTATGAAGGAACCTCTAAAGACAAGCTGTTACGTTTTTACAAAGTTACCAGCTACACATTTTATGAGCCTGTATTGTTCTTTATGAGTATAATAAAAGCTGACTAGCATTTATGTGTGTCTTTGTGTTCAGTGCAGGCAGTGTAATACTGCAAACATAATGAGGTCTTCAGGAGTCCCCTTTGCACAACTCTGTGACTGTGTTCTTTTTATTCATCAATTGTTCTCATTATAACTTTAAATAAACAGAAGTTTCCATAGAAATAAAAACTATATCAATGCTTGATACCATATGAATTTTAAGCAACATAACACCAGTAACCTCACAAATTACTAGTAAGTGACAGGTCTTGTTGATGTTTTAACTTCACCACTTGAAGTGTACTGCATATTGCTATCATACAAAACATTTCTCAGGAAAAGTTGACAATGAACCCATTTCAGTTTAGGAAGACTTTTTCCTCATTATCTCAGCCAAGGAAAAGAAAACTAAGCCTGTATACCTTGAAATGGCTTTACCTATACATTTTTGTACTTCATGTTTGACACTGGCATGAGCTACTTCAGAGCTTCAAATTAAAGCATTGGTATGTGAGGTCTCACAATTGTATTGCAAGGTGAGCTCAGCTGGGTTCACTTTTTTGTGTTCTTCATAACCCACATATTCCCTTAGGTATCTCACAAAAAGGAAGATACACTTCATTATTAATACCAGGCTAAATAAATTCATATTGCTTCTAATTACAGGAGTTACTTACAATAGAAAATAATATTCACAACAAGGTCATAATTGTGAATGCCTGATTGACTATAGAAGGAATATAAAGCAATAAGGCTTCTGTCTTTAGTGCCTCATTTAGGTTATCTGAATGAAATGAGATGAATCCTCTACTAATGGTTCACATATTACCAAGTCTTCATGATTATGAATGATTTTGTATTACAAATAAAATAGTAAAAGATAAAATTAATTTGAAGCAGATTGATACTACTAATGAAGTTTAAAAATTATAACCGTGTAATTTTTTTTTACCTATTTCCTATGAAATGCTCTTACCTGCCACCAAGTCTGATATTCAGCTATATGAAGAACTTCAGAGATGTTGCAAAGCTTGACCTCTATTTAAACCTTTCTTTAAACTCTCTTTAAACCTCAAGACTTCTTAGTGGTTTGCAGTAAGACTCACAGATTTTAATCTATTCAGTACATGTTGCAGAAGAAAGTGTTATGAGCAACTAAAAAGGACAAGTGTATGTGAGATAGCAATTGGTGCAATATATCACTTTGACTATTTCAACAGTCAAGGCAATTGTACAAAACCCACAATTGGCATGACCAAAAGTCACTGTAAAAGGTATTATTTAAATTTCATACTATTAGTATAGCTGGATCAATAAGTCTGACAGTGTTGTCTCTGGACTTGGAGAGTAAATTTTTACTTTATGTATACCATCTCAGTAATTTTTCTTACCTATGAATTAAAAAAGGGAAACAGATAGTTCTTCATATTTTGTGGTTTTTTTATCTCTGTATAGTCTTTAATCTGCTTTGTGCTTAAACTTGGACATGGTATCTCCAGAAAGGTGCATACTAGTTAACTGAGAACCTCATGCATTCTTCTGTGTGCATAACAATCTTTATGAGCATGAAGAAAAAGAGACTGATAAAATTTATGACAAGTGTATGATAAAATTAGTCATTTTAATTAAAAATGTAATGTGTTGTGATTATTTGAATAACTGATAACATGTTATTGGAACAGTTTCATAAGACATTACCTATATTTTGGAAGTAAAAGGTTTAAGCAAGAAAATTTGAGCATGTTTAAGTATTTTCAAAAGGTATTTAAACTGTTCTATGCTATGCAGACCATTAATTACTAGGAGTTGTTGATAGTTTAATAGCATTAGTGACTAAATATATTGGTGGTTAGAATGCTAGCTAAAACAAAGTTTTGAAATGTGTTTTGGAGATGGTAGCATAGATCTTTTAGCTTGGAACTCCTATACAATAAAGGGCATTTCAGTATATATGTGAAATAAGTATATTTTCTTATAGACAAGATTGATACTGATTCATTTGAATATATGGTCAGGGTGGTGACACTAGAACAAGTTGCCTAGAGAAGCTGTGGGTGCCCCATGCCTGGAAGTGTTCAAGGCCAGGTTGGATGGGGCTTTGAACAACCTGGTCTAGTGGCAAGTGTGCCTGCCCATGGAAGAGGGGTGGGAACTAGATGACCTTAAAGGTCCTTTCCAACCCGGAACATTCTATGATTCTATGATACAGCGGTCTCTGGAAAATTAAGTCTTCATAAAAATACTATCTTTGAAATTGTTTTTCTTTCTAATTTATGATTAATAAATTAATAGTTACCAAATATGTATTTCTTAGGTTTGTTATTTCATTATTCACTTCTCAGAAACACAGTCTATGACCTTAATTGTCTATGAATATAATTCATTACGTAGGTCTCTTCCATTCTCATACTGACCCATAGCCACAGCCAACCCCACTTCACTGTTGAGATAAATCTTTAGTAAAATCTTTTTTGCACACACTGCTGCATATTCTTCCTTAGTTTCAACATTAGAAACAGATACCACAAACTGCTTCAATAGTGATTTTTAATAATACTATATGTGATGTCTCTATTGCTTATTGGATGCACATCCTTTCTAAGACACAACTTTAAGCTAAAATATTTTACCCATCTATTTTCAATTGTTTCTACTTATGCATGTTCATAAGTATATTAGAAAGATTTCTACTAACTTTTAAAGTTACTTTAGTCGATTTAATAACTATTTTCTCTGTAACAGGGTGATTCATTTATCACTGACCTGACAGTCTCTACATTCAAATTAGTAAACAAGCCTTGTAAGCCTGCTGATGGCAAAGTTATTTGATAACATGAAAAGCATTTATTAGAGCCTTTCACATTGTATCTGCACTAATATTAAATTAGTTTAGAGTGATTTATAGTAGAAGTGGCCTGTTGGTTTGCCCAGCTGAGAGGAACAGGAAGATGTTGAGTCTGCAGTCTCCAAAAAACAGACTGTCTTTTCAATCTACATGTAGTACTAATACTAAAGAAAAGACAATATATTTTTCTTATTACTAGAATATTCGCAAACTACATTCTTGTTTCTTTGGTTGTAAGTATTTTGAAATAATACATTAATGCTAATCTCTGAATTGAAAAGGGAACCTGTCCATCTGTAAATTTTCCTCCAAAGAGATATCATCCTTATGTCTTTGAAGCAATGTCAGGATGGATGATGCAGTCTGAAACAGAAACTGGTCTGGGAATAGACTTGCCAAATAATGACAAAGCAGGTAAATCAACACAGTCAATTGAAGTTAAGATCTGTGTGTCTCAGGCTTTGAAATGCTGTGGAAATACAACAACAGTGAGGAATAATGGAGGAGGATGGACACACTGGGTAAGATATTAATGGATCTCATTAATTTGTGATTTAATTTTCCCTGGGCAAACAGGGGGTAAAAGCAGTAGATAGACAAAAAAATGATCTTAGTTTATGAGAATTTTAGATTTATTGGAACTAGAAACTGACTAGTTCTGAAGTTCAGTGAAAAAAGGTTGAAAATTAGTCCCTGATACATCCTAATGTGCTAAAAAAAGGTAAATAATTCCATCCACCTAAACCCAAATGTGTAATTTCCAAATGAAATTAATAAGCACATAAATGAAACCTTACTGGTTAGAGGAACAGAAGGATACTGTTGATGACTTTTTCAGAAACTTTGACAAAAGTTTATTGCTTCTCTGAGGCAACTGTTCCTCGGATTAGGGACATTAGGATATTAATCATTCAGCCCTGACTGTGCTGTACATCTGAAGAACAATGGGACACGTAATGGCCCTCTACCAGTAATAATGATTCCTGCTTAAATAAAGACATTTGGACATCATCATGATGTCCATGAAATGGTCAATCATGGGATCATTTTCATAATCCAGTGTGTAGGTACTGTAATTGCTTGTTTCTCTGTATTATGTCTTTCCTTACTATTGGTATCATATTAATCCAGAAACAATATTTAATAACATCATTATGATTAATTTGGTTTTTTCACATTGCCTTAAGTGGCTACATATTTTGCTTTTGATCCTCTATTGATTTAATTTTCAATGCCTGAAGCTCCTCACTGATGATTCAATGCTTACTCTGGAGAGCATTGTTTTTTTTTTCTTAACTAGTAGTGGATAGGATTTAAATACAAAGGTAATGACACACACACAAAAAAGAAAAATTAATAGAGGTAAAGAATTCTATTTTAAAGAATAGAGATACGAAATATAATGTATAGAAGAGAAGTATGCCTGGGGAAAGTAAATAGCATTTATTGCATTGGGTTTGGTTGCCATGGATATAAGTATGTACTCTTTCAATAGGTTACAACTGGAAAAAAAAGATCAAATAAAAAAAAATCAATAAAACAGCATAAACATTGTAGTGATCATGAAAGATAAGCATAATAGGGAACATAAGATAAGTCTGAATCTTAAAATCAGTGACCTTTTCTGCAGACATGCATAATCCAGAGCCTTATCTTCTGATTACCTCAGAGTCTTCTGGTCAACACAAGTTTGTAGGTAATACTGTCTTTCAGTTTTGCAGTCCTTTCTCAGTACTTCTGGTAGGTCTTCTTCATTCTGCTTTGATGTCTATAGAAATACCTTTCCTCATGACTGTAAAAAGGAAGAGCAGGTATGGTCTGTAGGCCAGGGACATTTACTATGCATTGTGCTAAATATATCAAGAAATGTATTTCAGATGAGGAATTTATGATTTCTCTATACAGTAGACTTGGTCCTGAATACACTCTAACAGGAATTTTAGACAAAGATCTTGAATTTGGAGCATCAAATGTTAATAATCAATGACTTGGCTACCCAAAAGCAGGCAGTAGATAGCAGACTATCTCATCTTCATCAACATGCGCATAATGCACCCTCAGAAAATCTGAGAACAATAAGAAATGCGAGGGTCTCCTGGGTTCAGCTACAGCAGTCATTTTTTCTCCTTCTTAGTAGCTGGTGCAGTGCTGTGGTTTTGACTTTCAGTCTGGGAACAATGCTGATAACACCAATGGTTTTAGTTGTTGCTAAGTAATGTTTACTTTGACCAAGGACTTTCTCAGTCTCATGCTTTGCCAGAGAGGAGGGGAAGCCAGGAGGAAGCAGAGACAGGACACCTGACCCAAACTGGCCAAAGGGGTATTCCATACCACAGCACGTCATGCCCAGTATATAAAGTGGGGGGAGTTACCCGGAAGGCCCAGATCGCTGCTCGGGTCGGGCTGGGTATCGGTCGGCGGGTGGTGAGCGGTTGTGTCCTTTTCCCTTGTTATTCCTCTTATCATTATTATTGGTAGCAGTAGTGGTTTGTATTATACCTTAGTTACTGGAGAGCTGTTATCTCAACTCGTGGGAGTTACATTCCTTTGATTCTCCTCCCCATCCCTCCAGGAGCGGGGGGAGGAAGGAAAAGGGGGGAGTGAGCGAGCGGCTGCGTGGTTCCAAGTTGCCGGCTGGGCTTAAACCACGACAGAGGGAAAGGAAAGGCTTAATATCCCAGATAGTAGATCCATATGCCAAAGAGACTGTGATAAACTGGAGCATTGGGCCAACAGAAATTTCATGGAGTTCAGCAAGCAGAAATCTGCACCTAAGAGGGAATATACTACATTAGAGGAAGTATGATCAGCAGAATGAACAAAGCTATCATTCCTCTTTACTCAGCCCTGGTGAAGCTGAACCTGGAATACTGTGTACAGTTTTTTGTGCTCCTAATCAAGAAGAATATAGAGAAACTGGAGAAGGCTACCAAGATGGTCTGGACCCTGGAGGACATAAATACAAACAGAGACTGAGAGTTGGTCTTCTTCAAACTTAGAGGAGGTTAAGGCATGATCTAACAATAGTCCACAACTATTCAGTTACCAAGACAGATTTGGTTTTAATTATATTAGAATATAAAATACTAAATGATAATTAATATGCTAGCTGGCATAGTAACCTTATAATTGTAGTATACAGTAGCAGCCTTCCAAAGTTTCAATCTGCTTTACAGCTGAGCGCAGTTACATTAGTTATAAAAATCTTGAGAATTGTCAAGAACAATTATTTTTTCAGAAAGCAAATTCATGGCTTACTTCTACTCATTCATATTTTTTGAACCTTGAGAATGGAAATATATGACCAAAAATGGTAAAAATAAGTACACTGGAAGATGACCTAAAAAATTTCTGTTTCTTTCCATCTGATACAATTTATTTTGGTTTATTTGTGAGTAAGATGATTTATATGCAAGATTAACAGTTTCCTTGGGTGTTATCTCTCATTCTTATCTTTCTGGGGATATTAACAACCATATTTTGGGGGATTACAATTAAGACCACAACTTCTAACATGATAAAAATAATTTATACATATTTTACAATGATTGTGAATGATAGAGTTTTCAGATATTTATGGATTTAGTAAAAATTTAGTTAAAATTCTTTCATTTCATATTTCATATTTAATATGATTTGAATTTAATTAGGTATTCAGAATTTCACCTCGCTCCTCCAACAAATGATTGTCTTGGCCAGGTACTTATTCTTTATATTCAGCTTAAATGTTACTTTTATAAATATCGAGATACTATTTTGCATTGCATTCTCCTATTCCATCCTAGATAATGGAGTGTTTCATGCAGTATTTTTTTTCCCCTGATATTTCTTCAGATAGCTATAGAATATGCGTAGTATTAAAGAGATCTGAATTCTATATTCAGAACAGACTGAGGCTCCAAAGAAAATCTGCCTATTAAATTGCCTGCCTTTTAGTATAATCTCCCCTATCATTAGGATCTTAAAAGTTTTGGATGGTGGTCTAAGTTGCATTTCAGAATGGAAGGATATTCATCTTGGCAACCCTGTAAGTTTGTTCTCTCCCTTTCTTTACTTTCCTCTATAACTTCAGAGAGATCTTAGGTTAACTCAGCTTTGGGACCATACTGACAAAAGTATTTCATTGACTGCAGATAAGATAAACACCAGCTGGGATTTACTAAAACTGTTGAGTAAATGAAAACTACATTTTGCACAAGTTGGCAATATTTCTTAATCTGATTCTGTTCCAAATTATAATGTAAATAGAAATATGAAATAAAGATGACCTCTATTTACAGTTAGACAACCTTCTAATACTGTGAATTAACCCAAGGTAGAGAAGCTACCCTTGGGTCTCTTATACATTACATGCAGTACGAATGAACTAACATAGATTCATCTTGAATTACATGGAAAGAAGGAATAAAAGGAAGAAGGGTGGGAGAAAGGGACTGAGTAAAAGAGAGGGAAGGAGGCAGGCAGGCAGGCAGGCACATATGCAGGCGAGCATGTTTTTTCACTCTACAGTAAAGGAGATAGAGCCAAAAATAATTAACCAAAAAAAAAAAAAAATCTGCAAGAAGAATTCCTAATTTGTTAATATGTTGTTTTCATGTGTACTTTCCTCTGAACATACGAAAGGGATAAACCATCTTAAAATGCGAAAGTGAAATTTTCAAATTTATGTGCTAGTCAATGGCATTCATGATGTAGTTAAAACCCATGAAAAAAATAAAAGTGTGTAATAAAAAAATACTAAACATCTGGAAAACTACTTAAATGAGGTTAATAGCAATAGGCTAAATGTTTTGTAGATGATGACTAGAAAATGAGAATTTCCTTTAACTCCCTGATATCCATCCCTCAGGGAAAGGGGAAAAAAAACCCAATAGACTTAAGTGAAACATGGAAACTTTCTTTACAATTAGAAAATAATCTTCCTTCTACAAAACACATGCTGGAGCCCAGTGGTCACAGTGAAGTTTATTACTCAGTTTCAGAGGAGATGAGCACAAGTGATGCGCTTGTGAAGCTCAGGGTAGAATATGGGGGGTGATCACAGCTGCTGTAAAGAAACATGAACTTACTACAAAAGGAACAAGAGGATGGCCAGAGATCATCGCTTTATATAAATGCATCTCTTTATCAGCTGGGTGGATCAGCCGCCTGTCTAAATGTCCTTCCCTGAGTTAATAAAGAAAAGTTGTGAATGCCTTCCTGATTGAGCCAGACCATCACGGGAGATATGTATACATGTCTCAAATGAATCTAAAGTAAAAAAAAATGAGTAACCAACAGAATGAATTTTGAAGAGAGCAACAAGCTTGAATCTTTTATGTCTTCCCAGTGATTGGGGCTGCTCAGTGTCATGATGGTCAGCATATAGAGATTGGTAACGCGAATCATGTTTGTATTGTGATCTAACTTCATATTACGATTGCTATGTAGTGCTTATGTTGTGATACATTGCTGTATCACTCTACTAAATCAAGCGAATCATAAAATATCTCAAAATAAGTAAATTTGGTATTAAAATATTAAAACCTCCAAACAGTGCACATATGCATAGTTCCTTTGGGAAAAATTAATTTCATGTAGCAGTAAATTCCATTAAACTCAATTTATTATTTAAAGAAATGTGATTTTTGCAAGGGCTGATTCTTAAATGCTACAATTATTTGTTGCTGTTATCTGTCTTATTTTAATATTTGCTTTTCAGTAAGACCTTTAAGCACATTATGTTCAACTAAAAGACTTTAAGGCCCTGAAAATAATGTAAAACTACTGATTTTTTAGCCTGAAGTTCTTATATTCATTTCGGCAAGATTGAATTTGCAGGAACAACAATTCAGTTATTTGCAAAAATATTAAGTATTTGAATCCAAGGATGCAGTTATGGCTTTTGCTTTCCTATTAAGTTTTTGACAATGTTTCAGATTTTTTGCAAGCTAAGAAAAAAAACCTCCTCAGTTTTATCATTTATAGTATCTGCTGCCCTTTAAAGTGTATTGTGGTCCTGGCTATAGATTATACCAAGCAAAGAAATTAAGCATAAATAGATCTTACCTTCCCATCCCCCCATATGCTTATCTAAATGCTGAATATTTAAAACTGAGGATAAACAGACTTTTTGCTTCAGATAAGTGGAAAAACTTGTACTTAATATTATAAAGTTATATTTTGTCGAATTCCTTATAATGATGAAATTTATAAAAAAATAAACAAAAAAATCCTATTAAATGCTTGCTGTAGAACTAAGCTTCCATGAGCATAGTTCTACAGCTTAGATGTGGCAAACAGTGAACTTGAGAATTTTTTTTAAAGGTGTCTTAAAGATGTACATGAAAAATCTTAATTTTTTTCATTTTTCTAATGCAGCAGCAGAAGATAATTATATGTTTTCCTATTTTATTTTATTTCAGGTGTAATTGGTTATTTTTGAAAGGATTCACTGCCTGCTACTTCTGCTTACTCTTTTTGTTCCATTTCTCTGGTCAGAATCATGGAATTATGGAACAATACAATCAAATAGGTTATAAAAGACCTTTAAGATCATCAGGTCCAAACATTACCCTGGACTACCAAGTTCTCTACTGAACCATTTCACTAAGGGGCTTGTCTAAATATTTTTTGAACACTTCGTTGAAGAAATTTTTCCTAATATCCAATCTAAACCTCCCCTGGCACAGCTTGAGGCAGTTACCTCTTGTCCTATCACTTGTTACTTGGGAGAAGACACCAGCCATCTCCTTGCTCCACCCTCCTCTCAGGTAGTTTTAGAGAGCTATAAGGTTCCCCCTGAGCCATCTCTTCTCCAGACTAAAAAACCCAAGAGTTCCCTCAGCCATTCCTCATCAGATTTGTGCTCCAGACACTTCACCAGCTTCGTTGCTCTTCTCTAGACCTGCTCCAGCAACTCAATATCTCTGTTGTAGCGTAGGGGCCCAGAACTGAACACAGGATTCAAGGCGCAACTCACGAGTGCCCAGTACAGGGGGATGATCACTGCCGTGGTCCTGCTGGCCACACTATTTCTGATACAGACCAGGATGCTGTTGGCCTTCTTGGCTGCCTGGGCACAAGCTGGCTCATGTTCAGCCATCAATCAGCACTCCCAGGTCCTTTTGTGCGAAGCAGCTTTCCAGCGTCTCTTCCCCAAGCCTGGAGCATTGCATGGGGTTGTTGTAGCCCAAGTGCAGGACCCAGCACTTTGCCTGGTTGAGCCTCATGCCATTGGCCACAAACTGTCCAGATCCCTCTGCAGAGCCTTCCTACCCTCAAGCAGATCAACACTGCCACATATCTCTTGTTTAGTTAGAAGAGATACTTCCTAATTTTGGTTCATAATTGACCAGTAAGAGGCTTATAATCCCTTCTGTATGTTGACTTTGAATTTTTGATCTTTTCAAACTGAAGATCTCATAAACAGGTTATTGAAAAGGAAGATGTGTAATCACCACTGTATGGGTGCATAGTCTTTGGGATATCATCAAAACTTCTTATGTAACTAGAAGAACATCTCAAAAGAAGTTCCAGTGAGGCCTTCCTCCTATCATATTTCCTGGGAATTTTCAAGTTGAATGATGCCAGAGACTCACATTTAAAATTTTTCAAGGCTATCAGATGAAAAACTTCATCAACACTTTAGAAAATGCTGTCAGAAATCAAAATGTTACTGACAAACTGAAGACACCATCCAAAAGGGAAGTCATGAAATAAAATAAAGGCAAGTGATAGGCTTAAAGAGAAGAAATGCTGATTTATCAAATATGGAAAAATTGCCTTTGGAACAGTGCATACAAAAGTGATTTGGGTACTATACTGATAAAAGGATCTGTGAAAACAAAACAATGTGTGAAAACAAATAAAAAATATGGAATAGTATTTGGGGAGTTAATACAGTAAGTGCTAATAAAAGGCAGTTGTTCCCTTTTAAATGTCTCTGCTGAGGACCCTGAGGGAACACTACACAATAATGATTGTTGCTTACTGAAAGTACTGGGCGGGGGGGAAATGGACATAATATACAGGAGAAGAAAAGAAATACTGAGGTCTGGAAAATGTTTCCTGCATGAGTTGGTGGGGAGGGGTGTGTTGCAGGGGGTGCTGGGGAGAAACTTCCTGGGGAGAGTAGAGGCCAAGTGAACACCATAAATCTTCCTAAGCACAGACAACCGATAAACCTGCCCAGATTTATACTTAGTCTTATACGTACATATGGGAGGGAAATATAAAGGAATTATCTTGCCAGATTCAAGCAGACACCAGGTTAACTAGCTGTGACTTGACCTATAACAGTGTCCTGGGTTCAGCACTTAAACCACGACACAGAGCTTCTTCCCCTCCAATGAGGAAAGCTCACGAGTGCTCTTTCTGACAAAGTTTCAGAGTACACGCTTTACTCCATTTTGAGAATCCCACTTGGGAGGAGCACCACAAATGGGAGGTTTTCTTCATCCTGAAGGAGTTGGCAAGTATGAATTCAATCCTGAATGTTTTGCATGAGAACCTAACGAAGAAGAGAAATTCAAATAATGGGTCCTTGTGACTGGGACTGTACTCTTAAGTCAGGCTGATCCTCCGGTATCGCAGACAACTGATACGCCACACGTCCTGTATGTAAAGCTGAATTCTCCTTCCCTGCCCTTCCATAAAATGGTGGCCTTGGCTGTGTTGTCTACTGGGTATAGTTTTTGGTCTGTGGTGTTCTTTGAATCATAATCTGCTGTTGCCTATGAGACTGTTAGTTGGCACTGGTCAAAGACATTTTACTGATCTATTTAAGAGCATTCCAATCCTACTGTTTGGTTGTTGTCCTGTTTAGTTTGCTGGCATAGAAATGAACTTCTGTTCATAAAGTCTGTATGATTTTCACTTTATCAGTAAGCAGAAAGTTATTTCCTAGAAACTTCTACTTTCTTTTCAGAAAAATTCTTTCCTTTGTATAGGTTTCATTGTTCTAAAACTTCATAATTTCCTCAGCTTTTCTTACAAAATGATAGGAAGGATAGGTTGGATTTTATTTTCAGGTGGATTTTTTTTTTTTTTTTGGTTGGTTGCTTGGTTTTGATTAGTTTGCCATTCAGAATGGCTTTTCACATATTCATTTTACTTGGTATGGTGTATCTGATGAGTGAATCATCCATTTTAAACTCTAAAGTAAATGGGGAAGATTCCTACATTGGAAAAGTACAATTAGATGCAGAGTGAGATATACTTCACAGGAAAATGAATATCACAGTTGCCATCAACTATGAAATCTCAACCTGAATAAAATTAACAGAAAATACATTCCTTGCTAAAGGGAATGAGTTAAACAAGTTATAGATGTCAAAAATATTCTGAAAAATTAAAACTGACTTTAGATTCACATATACTTATAGTGTGATGTACAACAAAATGAAGACAGCATTTGATATGGAACATAACATTTTGTAACATAAAGCATATATGCCATTTCACCATATTTGTATCTTCAGATACCAGTTATGCTTACAGAGTCATGACGTGCCTCTCAGCACATTGCCTTTTTGTGCTCAGTCTTTTTCACACTGTCCTGGCAGTATTCATGATTATTTTACCTCCTGAATTAGGATTTATCCTCAGCTAAGCAATTAATCTTAAAAAAAGAGATGTCTACCTTGATCTTCACACCACCACCAGACTACCACCTCTGAAAACCAGTGGAAATAAATACATACTTTTAAGAATAACTAATTTTGCTGTTAACAACTAATCCATGTGAATTGATGGATTCGTGAAAATGTGATGGATGAACTCTGTATTTGAATTTTCTTGGGCAGATCTATTATTTTACACTTTTTGACTCAGGATCAAATAAAGACAGGTTCTCTTTTCTTTTTTCTCTTTTTATTTTGTCTTTGTTATTAGCCATTTCCACTTTAATCAGTAATAATGCATTGTATTTCTTCAATGGAAGCAGACATCTACTTTTTTTTAATTTTGTATTTTACAGATTTTTTTTTTGTGCATTGGAGTATATATAATCATAGAGTCATTTAAGTTAAAAAAGATCATAGAATCATAGAATAGTTAGGGTTGGAAAGGACCTTAAGATCATCTAGTTCCAAACCCCCTGCCATGAGCAGGGACACCTCACATTAAACCATCTCACCAAAGGCTCTGTCCAATCTGACCTTGAACACCG
>NW_009943970.1:0-17061 GCF_000696875.1 Nestor notabilis
CCGAAGATGACTTTATGGGAAAGCTTCGGGAGAAGGGAGCGGGGTGCGCGGCTGCGGGAGGGACCTTCTCCACGCCCGGCTTCGCCGTCCGGTCCTGGGAAGAGCGCGCTGCCGGGACTGCTTTGCCCCGGCGTTTTGCACCCAGAGATGGCTCGCAGGGTACCGGGCTCCCCCTCCCCGGAGGCACCGCCGTAGCCTTTCTGTCGTCCTTGGAGTCCTTCGTCCGTGAAGCGGGGCAGAGGGTTGTAAATCTCTCTGGTTTTCCACACCCTAAAACTTTGTTTTATTCGCTACTTGCGGTCCTGCGATGAACAGACGTGGTGCAAAAAGCCCAGCACGTGCACCACCAAAAAACTGCAGTAACATGCTCCCAAGGCTCCCCTTCCCACCTCCTGTAGATACCAACGGCAGTCACCCGTTCAACATCATACTGGAAAATGAAGCAGAATGGTTATAAGCAAGTTCTGCGATAGTGTATTTATTTTGCAACTGTAGCCTGTCCCTCTCCTCCCCCCAAGCTGGCAAGCTACTGCTCAATGTCCATTGGAGCTACACTGGGCTGTGCCAGCACAGGTCGGGGAGTATATGAATTTGCTGTGGAGATGCCACTGTAAATAGCTGCCGCACGCTCAAACTTTCAGTGTGACAGTAGTGTCGTGTGGAGTGGCTGGCTGCAAGCCACCGTCCAGGCTGTTTGTTCCACTCCCTGAAATGATACCAGTTAGAAAAGGAAGACTTTTTTAGAATACCGATTGACTTTTGCTGAAGACTTTTTTATTACTCATATTGTTAGGGTTTTGGGGTCATAATCATGCCTGCAGCCCTGATGGCAACCTGACCTGTAAAAATCCACCTTGCATCCAATCAGACACAATCCACTGTGTAACTTTTTAGTCCAGACCAGAGAATTTCAAGTGTGGCCACATGTGAAATTAATATGTGACCATAATATGGATTTGTTGTTCTGGTTTTCTGTTCTATTTATGGCAACAAAAAATGTTTTGCAACTTCGATTGCAAATCTTAGTTGCTGGAAAGTCCCATTTTAGTTTCAGACGTGGCACAGCCATCACCCTCTCTCCATCTCAAGCCATTAAATTAACTGCGTGCTAAAATACTGGATATTGGAAGTGGTGTTGATTTCTGAATTGCTGATAGCCTTTGGACGTAAGTGAAAACCTGGACTCAGGGCTCTAACACAACTATTAAGCTTTTATTAACCTTTGTAGGGACGGTTGCTGTGGGGAAGAAAGGTGTGCAGTTAGAAAGAAAAATTTGGCTGTGACATCTGTGTGTTTTGCTGGGTGTTGAAACCATAGAAAAACAGACTGCTTCAGAAAAACATGTATGCATTAAAAATAGATGTTTAGATCATTAACAGTCAAAGTATGGCTGAGGGTGTAGTTCTGCCATTTTGATTTTTTTTTTCTGTGTAGCATGCTGTTTTAGAAGAACAGAAACTTTCTTCATGTTGGTGAGCAAGATTCTGTGTTCGAGTTATGCTTTTGGCTTGCATGCAGCACTTTTGCACTTTCAGGGCTGTAAATAATATTGTTTGAATTCATTGGACAACATTGCAGCTGGGTAAACAGAGTGAGATCTGCCCTTTATTAGTGGTAGTCTCCTGCTAGACAGGCCCATCAGCAGTGCAGCAGAAGGTGTGATCTTCTGGGTCCTCCGTCCCTCTCACACGTGTGTGCACATGAACACACACACTCACTCTTAATGTATTCTTTCATGATGTTCCATAACTAAAGGGAAACTAACTCAAATTATAATACCAAATAGAAAAACCCTTTTCTGTCCAATTCTACAGGATGAAGGGATGTAAGTAATTTGCAGATCTCACTCTCCACTGTGTACAGGAGATGGCCAGGCACACTGAAAGAAGTCAAGAGTCACCATGTGCCTCTACCCCATGCTCCAAAACCTACATTCCCCCCACAGAGCCCTTGCTGGTTGGGAATTTTGCAGAAGTCTGTAATGTAACTACAGAGCTTGCATTTTGCTTAGGAAGTGAATGATCAGGTGAATCCAGGTTGTCCCCCAACTGAGCTGGGGCTGAAAGGGTAGATAAGTGCTGTTTCCCTTGTGCATCCAGGTTTCTTTCCCATGGCCTTCAGGGTATGCTTCATCCCTATATAAAATGTTCACTTGGGATGTGCGCTGGGAAAATGAGCTTTTCTCAGTGGGGTTATAGCACCTGTGTCTTAGGCCACTAAAACAAATTATTTACGAGGAAGTAGTAAGGGTGTGAGAGATAAGCCTTTAGGTTTCAGTGAGAATCTGGGCAGAGGATTCAAAGGTAAGGCTGACCAAATACCTGTGAGCTGCAGCATTGGGAAGGCAATGATTTTGGAGCCATTTTGAACAAAAAGTCTAGTCTACATAGTTCGTCATTAACTGACTGTTAATACAAGATCTTACAGAAACATCTTTCTGTTTGTCTCGAGTTTGACTCAGAATCAAAAGATTTTGGGGATGATTTTATTGTCTTTTGAGGTTCTAGCTTCAACTCTTCTCTAGGAAAGCAAGTCCTGCTCAAATCTCTCAGATTACTTCACAAGCACTTTGGAACAGCCATTTGTAGGAGAGAATGTAATTCTTGTTCTCATCTGAGAGTTTAGAGAGCTGAGATAGAGTTCAAATGACCTATCCAAAATACACAGTAAATTAGCATAAGAAATGAGACAGGAAAACAAATTACTTGCTTCAGTCACAGGATTAAATTGCCTTTCCCTAACTCACTGCAACTGTTAAGAAATTCATGGGCCATTCCTTTTGCAATAACTTGAAAAGGGCAGGCATGCCTTTTATGCTTCTGTCTTATCTAAGTGGTATTAAATATGCATTTTAGCTCAGTTACCTCAGATAACTGAGCATAAATTCATTCATCTTCCATTTGAAATTCAGTTCCCAAATGTAGCAGCTGAATATTCTTTCCTTTGTTTTCTACTTTTTTGGAGGGGTTGGAGGTTTTTTGCTTTTGTTTTTAGAGAAGAATCTTGTTAGCATTCCTTAGAAACTCATTAAAATGCTTCCCTTTTGGCTTATTCTCCTAATTTATTAATACCACAAATAACTTTTCTTTGGTGACCCACTTTCATAGGTATCTGAACATCTAGCAAAATTGTAACTCGTCGGGAAGGCAGTGTAGACTAACAAATAGCATCTCCAGACAGGAAAATCATGACACTTCTTTCTTTGCCACATAGAGTTTTACATACCACACATACAGAAAATACTGCTCTATTCCACAGCTTGGCACCCTCAGCCCAAAGGAATGCATGTTATCAATTACATGATTGATTTCAAGGCCAGAATTTAGGATTGCATCTATTCTTCTGACCGTATTCAATTTTAACCCTACATCCACAGTGAAGAAACTGTTCCTTGCGTAAATATAAACTGAAATACCAGTCTGTGTAAGTGTTCAAACAAATAGACTTTCTCTTATAGCTTGCAGGACAACCTCCCAGCACCACACGGTTATCAAAACCATTAGGGTTTGATTAAGATACTGCTTTTTATTGAATTATTGTACCTGCTTTGTGAAAAGTACAGATTTGCTTAGAAAAAGAGGATACCACTCATTTAATGAGCATAATGGTTAGCAGGCCATTGGAAGTGGTAGGGTAGAAGAATAGACTTATTTTCATACTTACTTATTTCGAAAGATACAGAGGTTGTTTTTTGGGAACTGAAGCTGCAGACACTCAGTGGTCACATTCTAAGGGCAGCCTGCTCCAAGAGTGCGGTCTGTGGTTGTCCCAGCCTGTGGATGCTCAACATTGCCATGTTGTCTCCAAATGCCTGCTGGATAGCAACCCTTAACAGGAGCACATAAGGCTTGTTTGACGACTCCTGATGAAGCTTTGTTTTCCTTTTCAGTAAGTGTGGTCGTCTCTGCAAGTGTGAGAGCATCATGGTGGCGTTTAAGGGAGTCTGGACTCAGCCCTTCTGGAAAGCCGTTTCAGCGGAATTTTTGGCCATGCTCATTTTTGTCCTCCTCAGTCTTGGCTCCACAATCAACTGGGGTGGAGCAGAGAAGCCCCTGCCTGTAGACATGGTCCTTATCTCCCTCTGCTTTGGACTCAGCATTGCAACCATGGTGCAGTGCTTTGGACACATCAGTGGAGGCCACATTAACCCTGCTGTGACAGTGGCAATGGTCTGCACAAGGAAGATCAGCCTCGCCAAGTCCGTCTTCTACATTCTTGCCCAGTGCCTGGGGGCCATCGTAGGCGCAGGCATCCTTTACCTCATCACACCACCAACCGTGGTAGGAGGCCTGGGAGTCACTGCGGTAATCACTTCTCTGACTCGTAAACTAGACTAGCTTAGAGCCTAAGAAAATGCAATCAGTGTCATGCAGAATAAAGAGAGCTCAAGTAGATTTTGAGAGCTTGCTGGTTTATTTACAACACCTAGACAGGGCTTAAATCTCTCCCTAGGATGGGTTTATGCAGCGTAATATCTATCGCTGTTCTTTTTATAGAAGTTCTCTTTCCTAAAACTTCCCCAAATCTGATGACAGCAGGTAACGTTAATTTACATACAAAATTTAAATAATATATGCATGAAATGCTTTTTTTTTTTTTAAATAGGCTGGGGAGGGGGAAATTAATTCTATGCCATTATGATGGGGATTGAAAAAACATCAATTTAAAATGACATACTTTTAAAAGAGATTGTGGCTTAGATTTCAGCTTTGTTCTAAACTAATAAGGAATGCCATCAGTTAGCCCTGTTGCAGGACTTATTAAAAATGCACTTGAGCCACACACTGCTTAATTTTTAATTGAAATTTAAATTAATTAAGTCAGGGCTAATTAATGAACTTATAATTGAATAGTAAATTACAGTGCTCCCAAGAAAAAAAAATGGTGAAAAGGAAGTGCAGCATTTGCAAATCCCTGTGTAAAAATAAACTATACTTCTGCAATCTAACTTTGAAGTTCTTTTTGGATGTTACTGTTGAGCCTTCTGTTCTCAGTCCAGCAGTAATTTTCCATGGCTCACAAAATAAAAACAATAAAACAATGTTCAAAAAAGGTATTAAGGGGGGAAGGGAATGGGATGACATGTACCTTTAAAAGTTCATTGGTTTCTTTCACTGTGTACCATTAGAAATACCTTTAATTGAAATATAATTAAGGTACATGGTGGCTATTTTATTTACAATATCACCTTTTCTTCATTTCTGGTGTTTCTTTTCCCTTCCTCCAGGTACATGGAGATCTTTCCGCTGGCCATGGACTCCTGGTGGAGTTGATAATTACATTCCAGCTGGTTTTTACTATTTTTGCCAGCTGTGATTCAAAACGAAGTGATGTCACTGGTTCGGTAGCTTTAGCAATTGGATTTTCTGTTGCAATTGGACATTTATTTGCTGTAAGTTAATGGCTTCTCTTTAAAAAATAGACCTATTTTCTCTTTATGACTACTGCAGAAGTTAATGCAAACTTCTGTGGCCTTTATAGAATCTATAGCTATATTATAGCTGCTATATTCTTTATGGATCCACACCAAAAACCTTTGGAGTAGCATAGGGGTCTCCTTGGGTAGGGTGTTGCATCAGAACTTTTCTGCCTGATTATGTAATGACTTTGTTAATTCTGTGATAAGACTCATGAGAGTGACAACAGCCAATGTCAAGATGAGAAGCCAAACAAACCAGGGTTTCCCATAGTACAAGGACTAACAGAAATTGAATAACTCCCTTCAAGACTTTAATAACAGGTAAAATTTTGTCTCTGCTTTAGATTAATTACACCGGTGCCAGTATGAACCCTGCCCGATCATTTGGACCTGCTGTCATCATGGGGAAATGGGAAAACCAATGGGTAACTCTGCTTTCATGATTACTTTGCTATAGCGACAGCTATCAGGATTTTCCATACATCATTTGCTCTTAGTTACCTATCCCAGTACACCCCATAGAGACCATCCCTGAGGAAGATAGGTGGTGACCTGCCACAAGCTTAGGTGTGATTATGCTCCTCACTTAGGACTGCAATGCAGTATGCAGCACATTGGAACAGCATCTTGCTATTCAGGGGACATTTTGTGGCAGTAGTAGCTGGGGTAGAAAGGAAATCATATCAAAAGTTCAAAACACAAAAAAAAGCAATCCAGGGAGAGACTGAAAGAATTGAACTATTAGAAAGAAAAATCCTCTGAGGCAGATTGCAACCCCTCCTGATCACACTGGTGAGAAGTTATGCAAGTATTTCTGTTGGCTTCACGTTTCACCTGGTTCTGCAGCAAACTGGGGCAGACATATAAAATGAGAGCAGGGACCCTCTGCGATCTGCTTCCCAGGGGACAAGCTGTCTCAGGAAATGCTTGCAGTGAGAGACGAAGGGGTTGCAGCCTGGTCTTTGCAGACCAGACCAGATGTTACCTGCTCCAGTTTGAAAGCATCAGCTTAACTAGGAGCATTTGTGGAGGAAATGATTTGATAAACAGATTCTAAATGATGCAGTCATTTTCTATAGCATCACACTATTAAATTTACTAAAATCCAATTCACATATTCACATTTTATAAGTGAGAGATGGATTGCAGCTCAGCCTTGCCTAATTATACACAGGGAAAGTACTTCTAGGGACGCTTTCAATACTAATGGTAAGAGCTGCATATTACATTGCATATATGGATTTCCTTGATTTTTAAAGTATGAAGCCCACATTGCTCCCACTGTAGCTAATAACAGAAATAGCATTGTATTCAGCCCCTAAGGCTCCAATTCTGCAAACACGATACCATGTGTAACTTTGTTCCCAAGAGTTATCCTATTGAGGCAGATTTCCCCAGTTATCAGTGAATGTCTTGTTCATATGAAACACTGCTGTAGTTTTTCACGAGATTAATTATCCATACTCTGAGGGAGCCTGTAATTTATAACTAAAGCTATAAACAATAAACAAATGTACCATGGAGAAACTTGTAGGAGAAGCTTAGCTAGTGTCCTGGCCACTTGGAAAGAGGGCCTTTTGCCTCCTCCAGAGCAGTGACATTAGCATGCCATTGACAGAAGCTTCTGCACCTACTGATGTTACCAAACTGCTGCATGTCATGCTGAAATAGATAGGTACCCTATGAAGTTGTGTTATGTAGTTGTATTTGCTTATTCAGATTAGCTAATAAGGTAGATGACTGCCTGTTGGATTCTGTGGGATCAGAAGTGAAATTCGGATTTTTTAGGAAATATGAGTCTGAAATGCTGAACTAGATCTGTATATACACTAGGAAAGGTTGTTTCCTTAAAAGTTCATTGTCACCTTGAGTGAAAATGCATGAAGAAAATCACTTTTCTATACTGGTTTTTATTCTGCATGTCATCTTGCAAACAGTCCATACATGCTGTCTACTGCTGTCAATGAGCAACAGAAATTTAGAGGAGACCTCTTAGAAAGGGATGGATCAATAAAACTTGACAAAAAAATTTATCTTTGAAGATCTGGGCCTGCTTCTCAATTATCTTACCCTGCTAGTTTAAAAGCAAAGCTATGCCAGAGCAACTCTATGTTGTATGTGACTACAGAGCTTTATTTGACAAATCACATGTGATCCAACCAGGATCTGTGGCCTTTTTTTATCTCAAGAAATGTTACAGCTGTCATTGATCCAAATAAGGATAATGAAGTACCTGTACTTTTGTTTTACTGGACAAAGTTTAAAGAGGGGAAAAAGGCTACTTTCTATTAACAGGAGAAGATAGGGCAGTGTCGTGGTTTAAGCCCAGCCAGTAACTCGGAACCACACAGCCACTCGCTCGCTCCCCCTCTTTTCCTCCCCGCTCCCGGAGGGATAGGGAGGAGAATCAGAAGAATGTAACTCCCATGGGTTGAGATAAGAGCAGTCCAGTAACTAAGGTATAATACAAACCACTACTGTTACGACCAATAATAATAATGATTAGGGGAAATGACAAGGGGAGAGGATACAATTGCTCACCACCTGCTGACCGATACCCAGCCCAAACTCAGCGGCGATCTGGGCCTTCCGGGTAACTCTCCCCAGTTTCTATACTGGGCATGACGTGCTGTGGTATGGAATACCCCTTTGGCCAGTTTGGGTCAGGTGTCCTGTCTCTGCTTCCTACCGGCTTCCCCTTCTCCCTGGCAGAGCATGAGACTGAGAAAGTCCTTGGTCAGAGTAAACATTACTGAGCAACAACTAAAACCATCGGTGTTATCAGCGTTGTCCCCCAGCTGAAAGTCAAAAACACAGCACTGCACCAGCTACTAAGAAGGAGAAAAAATGACTGCTGTAGCTGAACCCAGGACAGGCAGCCAGAAAGGATGCCTGTGTGTCTGTCCATGGGAGGTGTCCATACTTTCACTGCCACGCAGCCAGTCTGACCCAGAACTTTGGTAACCAGACATGTAGACTGAAGCCTTTTTCAGACATCAGAGAAGTAGTAATTGTACCTCACTGACATGCCAGCATAGTTCCCTCTTCTCCTCTGATCTATGGGGTCCACTGCCTGGTGATTCCCTAAACTCTGGCATGAGAGGAGTTTTTAGGGAAGAACTGCACCCAGGGATGTGAGGTTTTTTACATGACTGGATTTAAACTGACTAGGAAGTATTTCTGAAGGGGATGAAATGAGAGAGAGAGACTGGAAGGAAGCAGAAAAAAATAATTACCTAGGACTAATGCCAGTAACTGCCTAAGAGACTGCCTTTTGACCAACTTCATATGTGATTTTGCAGCAATCACTTAATTGCTGAGCTGCAGGTCACCATCTGTGGCACCTTATGGTAGTTAAACTTCCCTGCCTCATAAACTGATATGATGGCAGATAGTCCCCTGGTTCATGAAAGCCAAGGGACTATGTAACCATGCAATTCTGGAGAGCTGGTTTTAACATTTGGGCCAGGGCATTTTGCAGAAATTTTTCTGGGTGAAATCTATAGTGACATGCTTTTCTCTTGAGACCCTGGCTTCTTTATTTGCTCTAGACCCTAATGCCTCTTTTTCCTGCCTCTTTTTGCAGGTATATTGGGTGGGACCAATAATAGGAGCAGTCCTTGCTGGTGCTCTTTATGAGTACGTCTATTGCCCAGATGTTGAACTCAAGCGCCGTTTTAAAGATGTCTTCAGTAAGGCTACCCAGCCGTCCAAAGGAAAGTACATCGAGGTGGATGATAACAGGAGCCATGTAGAGACCGATGACCTGATCCTGAAGCCTGGTGTAGTTCATGTGATTGATATCGACAGGGGTGAGGACAAGAAGGGAAGAGATGCATCCAGCGAGGTGTTGTCTTCTGTATGACTAGCAAGAAGCACTGAAAACAGAGAGCAGCCTCCTAGCACATCCACAGATATCCTTCCGCCTATTAAAGAAACAGATCTCCTCTAGACTGAGCATCTACCATTCCTTAAAAGGTACGGTGTGGGCAGCTGAATGGTAGTGGTGTCACCAAACCATACTCCTGCTCAGTTGGAAGATCTGGACTTTGTATAATTAGGATTCCCCATCGATTATTCCAAATTAAGAATTGTTCCTGGTATTTCCCTTTCCTTCTTTTTGGAGCAACCCCAAAGTCAAAAAAAAAAAAAAAAAAAAAAGAAAAGAAATGGAAGCATTTTCTTTAATAAATCAGTCAATAATGAGATAAAGATAGAGATGTTTAACATTCAGATTGACAGTTAAGACATATCAGGAAATGCCTATAGACATGAAGACCTACTTATCAGATTGTTCTTCTGACACTTAATTGGCTGTTGTCAGCTCTGATTAGAACATCTCATCCATTAAGCATTCTCTGTGAGATTCAGGGACAGCAGCAACAGTACTTAAGTGTTTCATCCACAGTCAAGCAAAGGAGTATTGTTTCCACTCATGTACATCACTATTGCCTTGCAAACTACCTCTGAATAAATGGTACTTTAATAGGTTTAAAAAAAAAAAAATCAACCCATCAAATTTCACTCACTGTGATTTGTAATATTAATATATTCCCTTCATCCCTTTGAGAGTAAATTCACTGAAATAATTGAATTTTAAAGTCTACTGTAATAAGGCTGCAAAGCATTTGACTGTACTTCATGCTCCTTCTTGTCATTGTCTATCTGGCAAAATATTCTCCTGGGATTTGACTATTGACCATTTAGTGTTAGTAGACTGTCAAGGCCATGCAAAGAATATAAAGGCTTTCCTGTTACTTAATAACTCAAATTATCAGAAGAAAAGAAGGCATATCTGTTTTCAGTGCACTTGTTCAAACACACGTTTCTGTGCTAATTTATGTAAACTAAAGGTTTAAATTACTTACCTATTTTCTTACAAGATGGCTGGAGATACAGTTTTTTTAATTTATTAGTAATGATGTAGAGGGTTTTTAACTTTTAACTGTGTTGAAACACTGATTGGGAAATATTTTTTTGTAACGGATCATAAAAGTAAGACGACTCCTGGCTTTTTGTTCTAATTGATGCCTAACTATTTGAATGGGATCCATGCTTGTTCCGGTGTTCATATAGTCTTAATTACACCTCTGGCAAAGGTTTCTTCATCTGTTGTTTGGAAAAGATGCAAGCACTTACAGGGTTTTTTAGGGGAAAAGGGACATGAAATATCTTCAGTAAACAGTCCTTCCCTTATAGAAGTATTTTGACAGGCATAATCACCCCAGAAGAACATTTCTGCAAAGCTGTTACTGACTTACTGCTTTTGTTTCTGATCAGTGGCTTTGAGTTTTACAATATGCAGCTGAAGAGCAGTCAGGAGCATGGTATTATTACTGTAATTATATAGTTTTTATTTTGAAATTGAAAAGGTACTCCTGCCAGTTTAGCAGTAAAAAAGGAGAAAATCATTATTCCTGACTGTGGGCTGTAATAGCCCTGTCTGTTCTTTGACATGTTCTGCATGCAATCTTCATTACAGGGAATTAGATGTTTCTAATGAGATAATAAACCACTGTTACCCTCAAATCCGTGCACTGTAATCCAAGGGCAATTCTACTGTCCCAACTTGCAGCACTGTATAGTCCCAGCATGTCCTGCCATACTCATTTGGCTTTTTTTTTCCTTTTTTTTTTCCTTCAAATATTGTAGTTATTAAGAGGGCACAGATTAAACCTTTTGCATGGCTTAAACAGGTAAAGTAAGGAGCAATGCACATACCACTGGTGGATTTTTAAGCAAAGGTTTGCATTTTTGTATTTAAAAATACTCCTTAGAAGTTATTAATTTGTGAATTTTGCATGGTACTGTGTTATTTAAATAAGAAGCTGTGATTTGTTTTATGCTTAAGGGTCCTTTACACAAATGGCTTGATGCATATTTTCCTCACCAGCCTGGTTCTGCTGCTGAGGTGAGCATAACACAAGCATAGCACCAGCCACCTCAGTTAGGAGGATATCTTTCCTTGAAATACTTTGTATTAATGAAGTGTGGTAAACACTCAGAACCAGTCCCAGGAGAACTCCTCACTCAGAGCGTATCAGGGGTAAGATACCGAGGCTTCTGAAAAGATTAGGGAAAAGAAGGAATGCTAAAATAAAGACCACTAGACAGTGAAGGATGTTGCCATGCCATTGGATGTTTGTTAGTAAGAAAGCAAAATATAGGTAGGTCTGCTCCTGCTCCCACAGAATGAAACTCATGGAGGAGTTTTTCATTGACTACAGTGGAAATAATAATGAGATTTTGGGAGGCCCCAGTGTCTTCTGTCATGCGTTTCACTATGTATTTTTTCCAAAATCAAAGTCTTTCAGCAAGATACTTAATTCTGGAAGGAGATGTGTTCGACTTGAGTTTTATGACTGACCCTAAAGTAAATCCTTAGAGTGGCTATCATCACAGATGATGTTGCCCCACTGCAACAGATCACCATTCATGTAAGGGAACATCACCCTCCAGTATCACTTAGGTCTTCATTTAACTTTGACCTGCAGAGATATGTGCTTCTCTAAGTTGTTTTGCAGTGGTATCGTCACTGTACAATAGTCACATTTGGTTAAAAAACCATGACCTTTTTATGTATTGGAAGTCTTTTGCTTTAATATGATTTTAAAATACATATTTTAATGCTGCTTGGGTGTTCTAAAGACATTCAGCTCTAAATTGCACCTCGTAACATAACTTAGTGTCCTCTTAAAGTATTTCTTGGTTGGGGTGGGAAATGGTAAATACCTTTTGCTTGCGATGGTGGATGGATATCAAGGAAGTCTGCCAGGCATGTGAGCATTCTGGGGTACTAAAAAATCATTGGAAGAGTCTCGTACCCCTCCATAACAGAATGATTGTTTCCAATGCTATATTTGTACTTTAACAAACACATTTAAAATATTTAATCACTGGATTTCAGAAAAGAAAGGGTGGAATCTAAAGATGGTTACACTGAGGTAAGCAAATACCTTTAGGGTTCTGTGGACTCTCAGAGTTCATCAGCCAAATTCTAAGTATTCTCAGGAAAAAAAAAAAGGAAAAGAAGAAATTAACCCTGCAGCATTTGAGTTGTCATCATAACCCTCCTCCTGTTGAAGTAGCTGGGAGCTGTGTCTTTCATTCATTCAGTGGAAGCAGGAGTGAGACTCATCTCATGTACTGCTTAGGCTTGTCACGTGTATTTGCATACGAGCTTCTCAAAATGTGCTTTGTTTCTGATTATTAATAATTGTCAGAGTATCTGCTTAAAAAGCCTTCAAGTTTCTACCTTTCTAATGATTGGTGGCAGAGCAGTTGCTGCTGTGCTCTGCAACATTTTATCTTCAGTCTGTGTAACACATTCAGGATATAATACACCATCCAGAATTTTTAATTTAAATAAAATATGAAAGAATCTAACTGTGAAGCTTTCTTTCCATGGGAGAGATGAAAACACCATACACAAATTTTTTTGTATCTGAAATCAACGTGTGTGGAACTGGGTTTCTCAATGACTTAGTAAATAGACAAGGTGCAAATACAGACTAAACTGTTTATTACCAACTTACATGATCTAAACAGTTCTGTTGCAGTCTGTAATTTAGGACAAATGAGGTAAAGCAAACTATGTACATGGATTTTTCCACAAGACTGCTTATTGAAATGTTTAGTCACCATGATACCAGAACTAATGTTATAGCACTTAAAATTTCCATGTGTAATATTTGGAATAACCTACTGAAAAATACACTATAAAATAATACATGATTATCTGGTTCCCACTTGTATTCTACATCTCACACTACTGTTGCAAATAAATTTCTGTTAAAAATTAAAAAAGGCATTATGTGATCATTGGAAACATTTAATGATCTTAAAGCTCAGTAAAAAGCCCAATCCAGCCAATATAACACTTCTAAGAGGAGTCTGGAAGTGTGTGCAACTAAGAATGAATGATTGTTTGCCGAAAAATGTTTGTCAGTGAAGAGAGGTTGATTGCAAAAAAGATTTAATATCTTTATGGCAATGAGCTAAACCAAGTAGATCAAAAACTTTGCTGGTATATGTAGATCACCGATTTTGACAGATGGTTCTAAAACTCATAGGAGTAGTGAAGAGCTAAGATTTTGAACATACTGGTACTTCAGACTCCTTTCACTAAAGCACAGCTTGTGAGACCAAGCTTCCATAAGCTACTTTATCAATGGAACTTGGGTCCTGTGGCAATTACATTTCTGGCTCTGTGGCACCTTGCTTGGAGTGCGAAGTTTAGCTTTTAAGACACATATGACATTCCTGGAGTTAAACTAGGATCCTGACAATGATTAATTGTCCTGGTTTTGGCTGAGATAGAGTTAATTTTTTTCCTAATAGTTGGTACGTGCTGTGTTTTGGCTTTAGTCTGAGAACAACACTGATAACACACTGACGGTTTAGTTGTTGTTCAGTAGCGCTCACCCCGATGAAGGACTTTTCAGTCTTTCATGCTCTGCCAATGAGGAGCAACACAAGAAGCCCAGAGGGAGCAGAGACAGGACACCTGACCCAAACTGGCCAAAGGGCTATTCCATACCACAGCACGTCATGCCCAGTATATAAACTGGGAGGAGTTCCTCAGAAGGGACCAATCGCTGCTCAGGGTGGGCTGGGTATTAGTTAACAAGTAGTGAGCAATTGTATTGTGCATCACTTGTGTTTACTGTTGGTTTTCCTTTCCCCATTTAGTTTTATGTTCTCTCCTCTTGTTATTCCCTTATCATTATTAGTAGTAATAGTATATTGTACTTTATTTTAGTTATTAACCTGTTCTTATCTCAGCCTGCAGGGTCTTATCTCAACCTGTGTGGTACTTTGTTGCCAGCTGCATTTAAACAATGACATCAGTATGAAAACCCATCACCTGGGATAGCATCTAATCATCAAGAAGGGCTAAGAGCAGACCTACACCAGAAAGTCACCCCTCACAGTGGTTTGGCTCTTTGCTTTCAGCTTCTTCATATCCAAGCTCCAGAGGCATCTCTCAAGACACTTAATGAGGGGTGTTGTCTCTGTGCATGGCATATAAGTTGCTACACACATGATCTGTACTTTGCTGAAACAAGTTCCCGTGGGAAATTAGACAGAACTGGTAAAATTATTTTGGGGTAACAGTTACTTAAGACAGGAATGACTTTAACATTTTGATACACTCAGGAATCACAAACCGGAATCTAGCTGTCTGAACAGTTAGAAAGACAAACAAGGAGTGATGTAGCTGCCTGCAGGGTTAAGAGGAAAAAGGGTCCTGTGAAGAACACGAAAGCAGCAGTGCAAGCAAAGGAGGTCTTTGTAATGTACCTCTTACCCAGTGGTTAATGGCACTGTGGTGCCACTTATGGGATTAAAACATGGTCCCTGTTGTATGAGGACATGCATGTAGGCTTGTGGATCACACATGAGCCATCGAATGGAAGAGGCTGAGCCATATTGGGTGAGTGATGTCCTTACTTTAAACTTCGCTGGCAACAATGGCTGCAGCAGTGACAACTACAATCAGCAACTGTGGCCCAGTCATCTACTTCAAAAGAGAACTCAGAGTGTAGATATTCCCAATATTGGCATACTTTTAAATCCTCCTTTAGCTTTAGACTCCTTATCTCTTGCAGATTGTGGTGTATTGCAAACGTTATAAGCCGCTTTATTTATATCAGACTGATATCTCTTATCTTGGCTATTAATTTCTTTTGACCTTTCTTGCCTCATTAGAAAAGCAATCCTTACAAGTACAAAGTCTGTGGCATAATCTATTTTAAAAAGCTATCGCAAGGTTCTTTTGAAAAGCGAAAGGAGTTTATATTATTTGTCTCTCACTTTGCCATGTGTGGTAGAGAGAGGTAGAGGCTATCTGCGCATGTGCCTAGCAAATAGAGTTCCTAACAGCTCCTCTCTACTCACACTCAGCAGTGACCTTCCTATGATGTTTCATCCCTACCTCCTTTTTCATATGAATTTTCATTAAAAGCTCTGGAATTCTCAGTATGCCTAAAAGTTTGTATTAATAGACTATGTGTGTACACATGTGTGCAAATGGTGCACAGAGATGCATAACTTTCACAGCCATTGCATTTAATTCTTCCCAGCAGTGGACAAGATCAGTGGGAAAAACCATGAGAGATCAGCTGCCATTCGAGACTGCTGCATGCCCCACTGGGACCCTAATGACTTGGTCTTTTATTTCCACTTATTTCTGAGCCATATGGCTTTCAGCTTGAAGAGGGGTCATGGCCATCTCCTACTGCCATGCAGCAAATTGGGTTCTGCTGCTCTTCCTCACAAGGTTCATTTGCCATAAGGCTTTCCCCCTCATCACCTGGAAACGATCTAAAAAATAGTTTCACCTTACACATTTTGGAACCTTCTAGCATGAGAAACATTTCACCATTATCCCACTCTGCCTTAGGGTTTGCTCCATTTATTCTGTGGGGATTTTTGCTTTACTTTGGAACTGCAAATCTCAGGGTATTGGATGTTCATTTGTTTTTCCTCAAAAAAATTCCTTTGATAATCCTGTGATATCTCCACTATTCTGCTCCAGTGCTTGATTATTTCCATTTGCATGGTATCTCAGTGCCTAGCTGCCTAGCGGTCCCATCTTCAGACAGGAATACATGCTTGTTTTATTTAGCTGTGTTCCCTGCCTTTCCATCTGAATGAGTTCATCAGAGCTGGAATGAGATGGTTTAGTCTCTAGAGCCTCCTCCTCTGAGTTTCTTCAAGATGTTACTGCCACTTTAGACTTGGGGACACTTTCTCTAGGCAGCCTTAGAGTTGCCCCAGAGGGGGACATCTCATCTGCCTTGGCTAGCTGGAGCTGTAGAGTACACAGGCTAAATCCTGTCTTAGCTTCACAGAAGAGAAGAAATTGGTTTGCACCAGCCAAACCCAGTCTTAGACAATTGTAGTAGAGTAAACAGTGTCCCAGCAAAGAAGTAATCAATTCTGAAAAGATGGGATTTCAGCCTGTGGCAAGTCCCTGGGCTCTGATTTGCAAGAAAAACATCAATAGGAAAACTGGAACAATGGTTGATTGGCCCTGTAAGTTCTGAACATATGCACATGAATATCCAGTAAGAAAAAGCCTAATGCTTCATGATTAAAGATGACAAGAGTAGGGACAAAATGAACTCTGGAGATCAGCAAGATATACATAGATGTTGGACTCTGCTGCTGTTTGCCCATAGGTATTGCTCTAGAGAAACAGCTGCACAGCATCTTCTCAGAGCTGAGTCAGACCAGCTGTACAGGGTAAGATGCACACAAACGCAAATGTTTTATACACAAGGCTTTTTTGTTTTTCCTCTCTCCTTCCACAGCTGCCCAGCATACTTCATATTTACTGGAGGCAAACATTGCTAGGGCAGAAGCTTCTCTAGCCTCAAGACTAAAATGTGAGAATAAAGCTTTGTGTCCTACAACCTTTTAGCTTTGAAAAAGCCAAGCAAACACCATGGAGGGAGCTTAACAAAGGAGGTCAGAAAGTCCATCTGGATCCCTCTGCATCCTAATCATTCCTAGAGCTACCCTTAGAGAAACAATTCATACGTTAATTTATCACTGTGTAAATAAAATATCCCCCAACTTCATTTACCACAAGCCTTTCTGAGTTCAAATAAATATCCCTTGGTTGAACACAGCT
>NW_009943970.1:17092-18222 GCF_000696875.1 Nestor notabilis
GGTTTATATATAGCAGCTATTGCTATTGTGCCTGAGTGGTGAGGAAAAGGTCAAAGCGAAATGATTTTATTCACTCCCAGTTAGAAGAATTGCTTTCTGTGTTTGTTGGGAGGGAGTGTGTTGGTCTTTTTTCCTCTTACAGAGCTCTATTTCTTTCAGGTTGTCCACAATTTATTTTATCTTTTCTACAGGTTGAATCCTCAAACATTTTATGGAAGTAAAGCAATTTGCTTTCTTATCTAGCAAAGTCACTATCCTTTTTTTTTTAACTTTGTCAAAGAATGTCATCTGAGGATGCTTTAACTTTTCTGGATCTTTGATATCTTTGCTCTGCGGGATCTGATATCACCCTCCATCACATGGTCTCCATTTGTCTATATTTTTTGCCTAGACAGCTGTCCCTTCAGTGAATGTGGGGCCCTATGGCAACTGCTGAGGTTTTTCAAGTGAAGCTCCAAGCATCTGAATTTCTGAATCAGATTCTTCATTTTCACTTCAGATGGCATTTTTCATAATAAACACACAGTTTCCATGAGCTTTATTTCACGATGGACCTAATTTTTTCTGCAAAGTTCAGACCTTTTTTATTCATTTTTTCAGCATTTTGCTAATTATTTATAATTTATCATTAAAATCTCCATATTTGAGACAATTGCCTAAATAACATTTGCATTTCTCGTATTCTCTTCCATTTGTTTCTCATTTTCAGTGTCTGAGGGGCCAGAGTTGATGAGGAGGCAAGCTGAGGGCAGGCAAAGAAGGGAGTGAACACTTGACAAATCAAGAAATGACCTGTATTGCTCTGGGCTGCTTCAGAGACATCTCCTGTAGTGCCATGCAAACAGAGTTCTTATCCCCACCTCCAAGAAAGGATGTGGTAGAAGGATCTAAGTAATAATAAGCTTTCCAATTCTCAGAAGGAAATCCTATAGCTAAAGCAGCTTTCAAATACTGAGTCCTGGAGTAGTTAAAATTGGTTTTATTATTACACTTATATATGCCTATATATACGTAGTTTTTAAATTTGCATTTATATTATACATTCTTTTACATATATATACACATATGTGTACGTGGAAATGATATATACACGTATACTACAAATCATAGAATCATAGAATGGTTAGGGT
>NW_009943971.1:0-33350 GCF_000696875.1 Nestor notabilis
GACTGCTGTAGCTGAACCCAGGACAATAGTTAAGGCTGAAAAAGGAGTCAAGTGCAGCACCTTGAGTTTCAGCTTGTCCTCTGGAATCTTCAGCAAGAGCTCAACTGTTATTGAATATGTGGTTTTTGACTGATCTTTTTTGCTGTGTCTCGACCAACAAAAAACCTGTCCTCTCTTGCAAGATAATCAATGCTAACAAGAGTAAAGTTATGACAAAACTAGTTTCCTCACTATTCTGAAGTATTAAAAGATGTTTAAAATACACAAACTAATGTCTGTCCACTATCAAGTTCTAATGGTTATCTCAAGGTATCATACCAGCACTTACATCAGGAACTTGAACTTTTTGTGGCTTACTGATATGACGGGAAATAATTGGTGGTATATTCTGAGCTGACCTTTGGGAATGAGTGCAGCTAGAAGATGCTGCTTTCTTTGAGATGCTGAGCAACTTGGTTCTGTTGTGAGGGTACAACGCTTTGCTACCTGCAGCTCTGGCTTTGTTCTGTGGCACAATATATTTATGAATTTGGTGTCCATGCTGTGAATTTTCAGGAAGATGTATTTTTGACAATGGCCCTCTTGAAATTTGTTGTGAGAATGAGGGGTTAGAGATAGTGCTCTAATACTCAATTTTGCTTCTTCCTTCTGCAAAGCAGCAGTGGCTTCCATTGCAGTCAGCAAGCTGGTATTGCATGAAATGAGGAATAGCCAGAAACTTCAAAATAAAACTACTTAAACTGAGTTCTGGCTTGCTGCGTGGTTCGTTAGGCTGTGGTCATAGAAGGGTAGTTATACTGCAAGGGTTTATCTCTTAGTTGGAAACTGTAGAAGGCATTTAAATCTTGTATCCAAAACTCCACTGCTTCGCAGTACAAGAAAAATGGTGGTCAGAGTGCAGGCAAGCTGCCAGCAGTCTGAGGGCTGCCACAGACTGGTGTGTCAGTGTAACTGCAGGACATGCTTGTTAAAATCCTTCCTATGTTTTTTTCTCATTGAAGGTAGATGCTATTCTCTTAAAATCTTAAAGCAATGACTGATCAGGTGTTGTGTTTATTAACATGGGTTAATAAAAAGCATCTTAAGCAACTGTTCACTGTGCTCACACAAACCATCAGTGTTGCTAGCCTTTGGCTTTACTCCAACGCAACCAACTTCTGAAGATTATGAAAAAGCTTATATTTTATTAGGAGCCATCTTTTTTCTTGTCTTAAACATAATGCAAGCATCTATAACATATGATACTACCAGAACAGATTGTGGCCCTCTTACCTCCTGATTTGAATGGGATTCTTGCAAAGTCAGGTTCTAGCCAGGGGCTTAAAATTGTTCTTGGCAATCATGTATGTTAATTATCTATGATCATGCTGTGTAGAAGAAAATTTTGCCTAATATACAACTAACCTCAAATGGATGCTTATCATAGTCAGTTGGTAATGTTTCTTTATGATAGTGGGTGGAGAGAAATTTTGCCCACTTCTCATCCTTCTGTTTCTTCTGAAAATGAATGGTAAGATATGTGTTTCATTGGAAAACTACTGAACTGACAGCTGAAGAAATACAGGAAGATAATGAGAAAGTCATGTGCCTTGGGCATATGATAGCTTAATCTGTTCTTCCATGAGTGAATAGGTCTGTCTTGCAAGAATTTATCTATGTATGTCTGTGTCTTTGGTAGTAAATGGAGGCAAGATAATTAATCTTCATTCATTAAAACAATGTGGGAATGTATTCAGAATAGGCTGATATGTCATCTGCTGTAATCTGGGTGGTTTGTCTCAGTAGTGGAATAACACTGATCCCAGAATAGCCAGATTCTGATGGATGTTAATGCACGCAACTTATCTGTGTGAATTTGGCTATCTGTTATGTGACTGTAAAATAGCAACATGTGTCAAAGTCTTTGCTTTTGCATCTTTCTGAAGCTTATGGCTTGTCTCCACCTCACCTGTAGGGGCTGACATCTGAACTACTGAGAGCAAAATAGTCTACTTCCCAGCACCTGGGGCTGAAGTGTGACTTTCAAAAGCTTTCAGCTACAAAGCAGATATGTGAAAGTCTGGATTTTCCCAGGAGACTGAGCACAAGTAGATTTTGCCCCCTTCAGAAAGATTTTAGAAGAGTCTGTCTTTTGGCCAAATTTCACAGGTCATAAGGCAGAGATAAAGTTCTTTACATGCTTAAATCTGGTTTTGTATGATAAACTGTGGTTCAAGGACTGCTTAAGGTCATAAATGAGTGACAAGGTGATGTCTTGAGATGATCTTGTCCTTTGCAGGACAGTGACATGGCTTTTTTTCTTAGGCAAAAGGCTTGGGAGAAAATTCTGTACCTCTGCCTGAAGTGGGTCTATTCTGGGATTAGGGATGGGAAAAAGGCTTTTGCTTTACTGGCTTGAATACAGTTACCTCATTTTCTGTATGCATATTGGAGATCTGAGGGTCTGACTCAAAAGTGCTGATACTGAAGTCAATGGGAGCTCTCCATTAGAATGTATCCTAACATGCACACACAAAATGCTCATCTTTGTGGTTTTATACTTCTATTGCTAGTCTTTTGAAAGCATATGAGATTGAATCAATGGTATTTTGATATATGGCTTTTGGTCAGTCTGGAATTTGACTGCATCAGTTGGTCATCCTGGTCATGGTGGTAGTATGTTGTTTGTGGTATGGCTTAGACTTGAAGAGAGACGGGGCTTTGGCTTGGATGAAGGGCTTCACAGGAGCTTACTGAGAGCAGAGGACCTGACGTCTGGTTTCCATCCCAGGCTCTGAAAGGAAATGTTTGGGGTGGTTCTTCTGGTCAGCTATTTCATTCTATGCTTGGTCACACCACATTGCATGGCCAAACACTGCTGTGTCCTGGCCAGCCCCTTTGCAGGATGATCAGTCCTGTCCTTGATGGCAGGCAACTATGTCAGGTCCAGTCTCTGCCAGTTTTGAACTAATGTCTGATTTAAAACTATTTTCAGCCTATAATTACTACAATGAAAATACCAAAGAAATTGATTTCTTGTATTCCTCACATTCTATTACTCTGGATTCCTGTCTAAGTGCCAAGGGGTTAAATATGATTCATGTAATCTACTTTCCCACTAATCATTTCTCCAATTACCTATTAAACTCGGGCAAGAAAGACCAAAAAAGGAAAGGGGAGAGACCAATCAGGAGTGTATATTCAATAAAATGCTACAAACAACGACTAATCATTAATTATCTAATCAGCATTCTGTGAGTCTTTTAGCCATAATCTCATTACAGTAATTAATTGCAAAAATCATCTTGTAAACAGAGCACAATAAAGTATATGCAACGTAACAGCACCTAAATTAAATTTAAATCCCAGAATGAATAACAGAGAAAGCTGGAAGATCTTGCTGAGAGAGGGTGTCATTAAAGGAGATCATATTTCAATGCCAAAATCTGGTGGGCTACTTGTGCTGCAGGAGTAAATCAATAGTGTTACATTGAAAAGACTGTGCCACTTTGGTGCAATTAATCACAACTCCATTAAAGCTTGGAGAGATGGGGGTGGCTTCTTAGCTAGAGAAAATGGATCTTTTCTTGTAGTTAGTGGGGCTGATACACATTGGCAAAGCTTCTGCACTCCTAGCTTTTTTGCACCTAGTAAGTAAGGTTGTCCAAGTGCTTAAGGCATTGAGATTAGCTAGGCCCTTTTCTTTCAGTGGTAAAGATGTGCTTGAAGGCTTTCACATGCTGTTGAACATCCTCCCTTTGGCCAGGTTTTCATAGTCTTTCACTTCTGAAAGTGGTAGCCATCCTCTTTTTTTGTCTGCTTCTACAGTAAATAAACATTATGCAGACAGATCCCGCAGACACCTACTGGGCTTACAGCAAAGTTACTTTATGACACTATCAGGACTGCTGCTGTCTTTTGACTGCACCAAGTATTTTTGTCATATTTTTCTCATTTTCATTTAATCTTTCATTAATTTTTCTAACGATCAATGCCAAGATTTATTTAAAAGCTGTAACACAATATATAAAATGAAGTCCCAACAACCATAGGCTTGGTTGTGTCATTGATTTTTAGTGAGCAGTATTCCCTGCTGACTGCAATGGGGAGTTGATAAAAGATTGATAGTGTGTGCCCCTCTACAGAGAATTTAGATTAAAAACATAGTACCTTCTAGTCAAAAAGGTCTGTGTGGAGTGCATTTACTTTGGAGGGGAAAAAGCTGGATTGTACAAAGAAGCTGGCAGACTCTAAAATAGCCCTGATAATAGAAATGTGTGTTCAGATGAATGCTGTAATGTAAGGGAAAACCCACACTCATGCTTCCACCTTTTCCACTACGAAGTACTGGCCTGTAGTCTACACTGAGCTCCTTGGGACAGGGTAGGAGGCAAGTATGCCTGATGGTAGCCTGTATGGAGGATCTCTTTGGCCTGCTGCTCAAAGCAGCGTTTGGTTTACCTGGACAGATTGGCCAAGGATTACTTCAAAGCCTTGTCTTGCATTGTACTGTTCCTTGCTGTCAAGTGCTACTTGGTGCAGTACTATGCCAGTGTGTGAGTCAGGATGTGCTTTAGCAGGTTTACCATGGCACTTCAACGTATTTATTGAGCATCCTTTAAATCCTCCCTTAAAGCAAATTCTACAGAGGAATGCCTTGCTAATTCAGTTTTTAATGATGAATGCCCTGTGGCTTTCCCTTTCGATAATCACAGTTTGCTTTTATAAGCAGGTCATACCTCTCTTTAGTTTGCTATGTCCCTTCTTAAGGCTGCTAATGCCTCCAGGTAAAACTAAGTTAGCCAGTTCCGTAGGTGAGGGGAATAACAAAAAGTAGAACTTTGGCCTGTGTCTGTATCGCAGGTATATAAATAGTGGAAATGCAGCTCGGCCAGAGAATTGCTTTTTATTGTGACCAGGACAAGATATTTTATGTAAATAACTTTATTTTTAAAGGCCTAAATGTCCTTAAAGTGTTTTTTCCTTTGGAAGGGTGATTCTGATGTTTTATAGAGTCATCCTGATGTTTGAATTCATTTGTCTTCAACAATGCAGTACAGCTACATTTAGCAAGTATATTTTAATACTAGGGTTAAATTTAGTGCCTTTTCTTCCAAGTAAAAATAGTGTACCAGCTGTATGAATTAGTAATTTCTGAAGTAATAAATATTATTAACTTAGTCTAAGACACACTGGAATAATATTTTTTCTGGTTTTAGACCATTAGCCAATTTCTACATATGCTGTGTTTGGCATGTTGTGGAGATGCCATAGAGGTGCCTGATTTATTTTTTTCTAGTGCAGCTGTTAGATCAATAGCATTGCCTGATTTATGGCTCACAACAGCAAGCCCTAGAGGAACTTCTCTGGCTACAGGAAGGATGCCAGGACCTTTCACAGGACATAAGAATAGGTTGTCCAAGGAAGTTGTGAATGCTCCAACCCTGGCAGTGTTCAAGGCCAGGCTGGACAGAGCCTTGGGTGACATAGTTTCGTGTGTGGTGTCCCTGCTCATGGCAGGGGGGTTGGAACTAGATGATCTTAAGGTCCTTTCCAACCCTAACTATTCTATGATTCTATGACATAGGCTGGGACCTATGCTGAATCCTTGTGAAGGCTGGGTGGGAAGGTGTTTGGTTTCTTATGATGTGAAAGCTTTGCTATGTGCAGAAGTTCATTTGCTTTTAGATTCTGGCATACTGGATGCTTAAGTCCTTCTTTGGGTACTGGGGTACCTGAGCATTATCTCTCCTTTGAATCCCTTCATTTGGGTCATCTGCTGCTTTGGATTACATAGTCTGAAAAGCATTTGTTGTTATATCAGACTGTACTTGTTTGCTGTTTCTGTACAGTGTCTGAAATTAGATTACTTTTAAAGTTTAGGTGCTTAGGAAGGCTTTGGAAAATATTAGCTGCCATAAAATGTAGGGCGTTTTGTATTGGAAATAGATGCTTACCTAAATAGTAATAGCTGGTTTTCCTCAATGAATTTCATGGTACTTACCATTGGCTTTAATCCTGACCCTCAAAAAATAGATTTTACCATCTCTGTGACAAATGAGTTTGGGAAATAAGCTCCTAAAGAAGTAATAGATGCATCATTTGATCACGTGGGATTATTAAACTGAAACAGTTACATGTTACTTTGTCAGTTGGCTCCCATCTTCAATTTGAAACCTGGACAGCTCAGTTTCTCCATTTACAGCTTTGAATATACTCAGGAAACTAATAAACTGAAATGACAGATGCAGAGGGATTACAGGATATCAAGCAGTATTTTCCAAATGGAGTAACAAGTACTACAAAGAAGCATTCTGTCGTAATAATGAAAGTTATCTTTTTACATCTTGTGCTTGCTGGTCTGGAATCACCAGAGATGAGAATTTCTCCTGCAGCTAAAACACTCAGTAAACGTTCAGCGGGATGTTTATCAGTGATTTGCACTCTGAGTGACTAATGTGTATAAGCCCCTCACCATTACATTCAAAATACTGGATAAGAAGTGTTAATTCTTGCCACTTAGGCTGCCTTGAATCTTTCACCTCTCTGAAACCTTTTCTGCATCTTTGAGTCTAGTGAGGTACAATACTGATCTAGTGAGTCTTGAGATAACTGACCAGGCTCTGGGGCAGTGATGAAGCCATTGGATTTACTGTCTGTATTCTTCCAAGACATGGTCCCTCTGAGACGTGTGCTGAAACTAGAAGACAGAATTGGTGGCTATGCAGTACAGTCCCTTCAGAAGCACCCATGGATGGGATCTGGAGACACTGACTTGTGATTCCCTGGTGAAAATAAGAAAAGACTGAGGTCAGGGACATCTGAGATGAGTTCCAGGGAGCTGGAAGTATCTCAGTGCAAAAGAAGCTAGCCATAGCCCTGTGGCAAGTGTGTAAAAAGGGAGAGCATCTTAACACTGAATTGTTTTTGGAGGAAGTACTCTAAATTTACACTAGAAAGTTATCCTTCATAGGAGACTTGAATCTTTGCTGGGCCATGCTACACTGAGGATCTCAGGACAAGAATACCGTTTTGCTTTAATTTCATTCAAATATAGAAAAATGTTATTTGAAGGAAAACTTCAGGCATAACTAAGTACTTGCTTAACAACACTGTATTAATGACCTCTCTGAATGGAGATGACTGAATACATGTGTATTTTTCTTTCTTCATTGTCTCTTCTATCACTCAGCTGGGGATGAAGCTTAACACAGTTTGTGTAAGAGGATTACGGGGTACTCCACAAGATATAAACATGTGAATGCTTATATTACATGTTATACAGCACAAACCTCTCAAGCTTCAAAAATGCTGTAGCCCCTTTCTTCAGGATTTCTTTCTCTGTGGTTATTTTGAAGCTGTGTATTTATCTGTGTAATGGCTGCTGATGTCTCTGTCAAAGAGGAAGAACAGGCCTTGGGATCAGCTTGGACAACTTATGTGGCTTTACTAACATGTAGGGTGTTCTCTTCTTGCATTTTTAGGGCAATCATGCCTCTTAATATCACTCCAGAGAAGACATCCATCATTAGGCTGGAGAGAAACCTGTTGTCCATGCAGCCTGCTCTGTAGCCTTTCTTGTTCTTGAGGAAGCACAAATAAGTAGGGGAGAGAAAGCTGCAACTTGCTGAGGCAAATGTTTTTTTGCAATTTACTAGACTTCTAAATATTTGGTACAGTTACAAAGGAATTGGAGGGGATTGTGCAGTTTCAATTCAGACTGTATTACCTTCTATAAATAATCTTCCTGCTCATGCATCTAACATGGAGAGGCACCCAGGGTGTTTCTCCGATGAGCGTTTCGGCCACTGCAATAAGGTATAAAATAATCTTGCCTGTAAGGGAATTTACCAAGTGATTACCAGAGGCAGAGGTGGGGCAGCTGGGACCTCTGACATGACATTCAGGTGGTGCAGGGTGTGTGCTTGAAGTGTCCTTTCATATTGGGCATTCAGATGATGTGCAAATATCCTGTTGCCTTCTCACTGGGCTTTCATATAAATGAATAAACTGTATTCTTGCTTTTCTGCCTCAACTCTGTCATGTGCCCTAAAGGGTCAGATCTTAGTCTCAAAGGCTTATTTAGCTCCCTGATCTTAGAGAGTAATGAAATAGTTTGCTTTGAAATAGTGGACATGTTGTATTCTTCAACCTTCTTCCATTATTCTTCTCTTCATAAGGATGTTTCTCTGAGATAATCTACCACAGCATGCTATTTTCTGAAGATGTCTTTCTGCCCTCTTAAAATATCTATTAGCTGATGTATCTTAAATTTTCTTTTAGTTTCCATCTCATCTGGGATGGCATTATGATGAAACTTTCTGATAAGATGGTCACAGGAAGGTGTGTGGATGATGGGTATCTTAACTGTGGGGATGGAGTCATAGTTGATAGATGGACGTATGGACTACTTTTGCTTTTGTTTCTCTCCCTTCTCCTTTACCTTTCTAAACATACAGATGCTTAGTGATGGTGATAGTAAGATCACCAAAAAGATTTTTACTGATCTTTGGCCTCATGTAACAAATTGGAAAAAAGCTATTATACCTGTAGCCAATATCTTAATTTCTGTTTTCTGATGTCAGTATCTTCCCCACCCCCCCAAACAGTGCCAGTGTAAGGTTGAAGCTGTCTCTACTGTTCAGCTTTGTTTACTGCATTCCTGTAGTAAAGCTTTTAAAAGCACAATATCAGTGCATCTGTAGTGGCCACTTGGACACCACTGCCCATCAGTTTCCTTTAGCAGTATGGCATAGAATTTGTGTTAAGACACATGTAACAAATACAGGTAAAAATTCCAGCTCTGCTACAGCAACATTTTTCTTAAGGAAGATCCATAGGTGGTTAAAACATTACACTCCTAATAATGTTAAATGCAATATAGGGAAGGGATCTTATTACTGAGGGACGATTATTCATTTCTTGGCTCTGAATATCAAATAAGACTAATTTCTGACACATGACTTCTTGTAGGTTTTATATTGCTGGAAAGCTTGCAATCCTCAACACCCTCTCCATTCCCTGCAAACATGTAGAACAGCTATTTTCTCCTTCAGATGACAATTTTCATTTCAAGCAGGCTACAAGAGGTCATTTAGCTAATTTATGTGGAGATGAGGGAGGGTTGGTGGCACAGGCTTGAGAAATCAGGGAGATATGCAGTAAATAAGACTGCAAAAATAGTTGATGAAGTGCCATTGCTGTCAGCATTTGCAACTGTAGATTAAGGTGTTCCCATCCTAATTTAGCCTTGTGCTTGAGGCACACCATTAACCTCCTGACAGCTAGCAAAGTGCATGCACTATGGATCACCTGATCATTTTTCCTAAAAATGTTGACTGTTTAAGTGCTGAAGAAGTGTTAAAACTCTCTGGCCACAGGCTCCTGTTCTAATTTTAAGCTAGAGTGATTGCATGGAGATACAGAGCTGATGCTATTGAAAGGGACGGCATGTTGTCTCTGAAATACAGACAATGTTCCCAACTATTGTCACACACCAGCAGCCTAGCTTCTCTCCAAGCTGTGTGTTACAGCAAATACCAGAATAATAAAAATTCAGACAGTGTTGTCTTCTGTGAGTAATTCTCCTGCTTATGCAATGTTATTCCAAGAAGTGTACTCTGCCAGTGCCAACACTTGGCACAGAATTTTCTCCAACCCTTGCCCTGATTTTTAGTGGATTTTAACTATCACATGTGGTGGGGGGTGGGAGGGTGGGGAGGGAGAGATTATGGTTTGTGGTATTTTTTTTTTTCTATGACAGTTGTGAATTTGGTATTTGAAAGTTAGCTCCTGTTACAAACTTTACTTGCATTCATCTTTATAGGGTGAATAATATAAAAATCATTTTGTCATGCTGTGCATCCGTATGGTTTACACAGATTCCCTAGAATGTTTTGTATAAGTATGCTTGAATCCAGCCAATAAATTGCTTTCATAAAAGTTAGCCTAAATCCTGAGACTTGATGGACGATTGGTGTGAGATACCATATGTGGTTCAGTGAGGCACAACAGAAAAGTAGCAGCTCCATGCTGTTCTGCACCCAGGTGATAATGGCAGCACCTTTCTTCCTCCTCAGCTTTTTGCAAATTGATCCCAGAGCAGGCTTTTGTTTAAAATGGTCATAAAAATGTTTCCAGTGGGATTTGCTATGTAAGCAGGTTAGCTTCAACTATTCCTGGATTTTCTTGTTCTCCCCTCTGAGATGCAGGGATTTGCAGAATACTTTGATCCTGTCGGTATTTCTCTGGGTGGGAAAAAATATCTTGTTCTCACTGCTCCCTCTTGAAGTTGCTGGAGTTCTCAGTACCCTCCTGCTGTGCCAGAGGCTTTTTTCTGAGGTGCAAACCAGAACAGATCTGTTAAGTGTAATATTGCTCCCTGCTCCTCTGCCAGCCCTTCTCCCTGTGCTGGGCATGATAAATGTTAGCAAGTGCATTAAAGTTCCCACCTCCAAGAGGCTTCTGGTTTTTATTTGGGAACTTGCTGCCTTTATACGAAAAGATTAAGCTAACTGGTGTATGCCTTGGATTCCTTGGTGTTTGAGTAGTGACAAGTAGCCTCAAGGACAGTGAATGAAAATCAAGTCATCTGAGCTGATGATTTTATTTATTTTTTTTTTTTTAGCTCAGGAGGGGTGTTGAGGCTGAATTCAGCTGCTAAAGGTTGCTTTAGAGTTCGAGATCCATGAGGAAGTTGTATCACTGCCCTCCTGGAATGAGTCACCCTGTAACTGAGGGAGTTGCCCCCAGAATAGTGAATGCTTGAGTCATCCCTCAGTTGGGTACTGGCTATTGTACCATGAGTATATAGACCCTGCCTGGAGTACCAGTGTTGTAATTCAGAGGCTGAACTTAAGTGTTTTTTTACAAGAGACACTGGGAGCCAGGATATTTCTCCATGTGAAAGTATGGTTACATGCCACTTCTTGGAACAGGGTATGTATCTTAAATGTCTGATATGGGAAGAGATAAACCTTCCACAGGGGAAAAACACTCTTGGTGAATGACTTAGAAGCTACTACTATAATGAAATTACTCTTCCATGACAGGGCGCAGTGGGAATTGGTGTTAGCACTGGCTTTCGCTATATTCTCTTTACCATGGTCTTCTCCTTCAGACACCTGGGCTGTTAAGGATGCTTTGGAAAAGGCTGTCACACTCTAACTGCTGTGTCTCACTCTCGGGCTGTGCCATTCAGTGCCTTTATTCTAAGCCATGTGAGGGTTATTCTGCAGTAAAATAATATTTCTGGTGATCTCTGTGCAGAGGTGGCAGCAAAGCAAGAGGGCTCACACACAGATGTTTTTTCTAGTTCTTCACAAGACTACAGTGGCCTGATGGAGGACAAAGTCAGTATTCTAGTACCATAGGTTTGTGTCCCTACATTCTACATTAGAAGAGCTTTATGCTCTTAGAAAGTTGAAGATAGGAAGCGGGGAAAATACATGTATTTAAAGGTTCCTTGATATTGAACAATCATTGAAAATCCCTTTGAATAACTATATAAATGGCATTGTTAGACCATGATTCAAAGTCTGAAAGAGTGCTAGCTTTTTTTTGCTATTACAATTCTTCTTGATTTTTGGCTTGGAATTGGAGATCAGAAAGCTTCCAGTTACTGTACTAACTTTGCAGATTGCAACAAATGGCTGATAACTGCTTTAGATTTAGATTGTTTCTACATGAAATGCAGTGTGGTACTAAAAAATAGTATCTAAGCAATTCTATGCATAGACTCGGTAGCCTCAGTTCCACCTATGTACAGTGTATCTTATTAAAACTTCATGCACAGTGCTTTTCAGGATGCTGGCCTCTGCTTAGAAGTGAAACATTGTTGTGAGTTTCTGCAAATATTCATTCAGAAGAGTTCCAGCCTGCAGATGCTCTGGTGCTCTCACCCTGATTTTACCTAAGCATAAAGGTTATACTTGACCATAAGAAATCTTGCGTTGCACCAGTGGCTTTAAATGTGAAGTGTTAATATTTGTATGTTCAACTGGAAATACTCTCAAGAAATACTTGGCAAGTATCGTACAAGCTAAGGTAGTCAAGAAATAGGTATTTGTGTCTGTCCAGGATATTCTTATTCCATCCTTCAAAATTGCTGCAAATGAAGGAGCCTCATGTCTGTCTGTATACAGTTCTTGCAGAAGCCCAAGAGAAAATATCCCTCTTAACAGCTAGCTGGTGTAGCTGTATGTAAGAGCCAGATGACTGCTGAGGAGCTTAGACTAGGTTAAATATGGGCCTGTACAAAACTAACTTAGGACACTGCTTTTCATTTTCTAGAAAAGGTAAAGCATACTGCTAACTACAATGCATGAAAAGAATCTCAGCCAGCCTTTGTAGGGTGACAAGTATCAGTGCTGCTAATTGTCCATGACAGTGTGCTATTTGTTTCTTTTAATGAACTTAAATAGTCCTGTGGTATGTCACAGTATGTGTCTACACAGATCAGTGCTTTTTCTCTACTACCCAAAAACAGCTATTCTTCTTCCTCCCCCTGGTCGAAAGATGATTTCCAATATACTTTCCAGAATTTTGTCTTGGCATATGTGTAATGGTTTGTTCTGTAGTGGTTTGTTTGGCTGCTTTAATCCAAGTGGGCTCTGTGCAAGTCTAAACCTGGATTTCACTGCCCCCATTAGGCACTCTTCTGGCCCAATTGCATTAGCATAGCATTGTGGGAGACTTGTCTCCCGTACTTAGAGGGTGGTGCTTCTAGCCCTCCAAAGTGAGGTATTTTGCAGTTGTTGTAGGTAGAAATAGCTTGAAACTCTGAAGGCAGAAAGGTAAGCAGAAGCATGTAGGGTCATGGTGAGAGGTACATCCTTTCACCTTTCCAAGTACTTACAGGCTTGTGCAGTGCATCATAACTCAGTCTCTGTTTTCAATCCTTCAATCTCCAGGGTTGTACTACTTCAGTCCCTATTTCCTTTCCTTTTCTCTGGAGAGACAGGGGAGAGCTCCCTGCCTGCCTAATTAGCCCAGCATGTGTTTCCTAATAACCAGTGGCTCCTCAAGAAAGAGATACCGAATTCACTCTGCAGCCCAGGTCATGAGTGACAATCAGCTAATAGGAGCAAAAGGGAGTTGGAGGCATATTTATGGCAATAAGTCTAGGTGAGAGACAACAGTCAGGGAAGCTTATATTTTTCATCTTAGTGTGATAAGATATTGTAGTGAAAACATGGGTTTGGTGGAGGGTTTTTTTGGGGGTTTTTGGTGGGTTGCCTTTTTTTTTTTTTGTTGTTGTTTTTGGTTTTGGGGGGTTTAGGTTTTTTTTTGTTTTTTTTCAAATTTTTAAGGTATGAATGTGTTTGTGATAAGATTTTGTAGTGAAAACATGGGTTTGGTGGGGGGTTTTTGGTGGGTTGCCTTTTTTTTTGTTGTTGTTGTTTTTGGTTTTGGGGGGTTTTGGTTTTTTTTTGTTTTTTTTTAAATTTTTAAGGTATGAATGTGTTTGAAAACACAAGCATGAATCTGGATGTGACAGTGTTTCACTCCTGGGCCTTCTGATGAGGAGAGCAGTTTCCTTACACCTCAGCAGTGCTAAACGACAGTCCTAGTGTGAGAATTGTGTCTAAGCATTTTTAGTATGTTTAACTGACTATAGCTGTGATTCCTTTAGGCTTGTTTAAGATTATTGCCATATAGATCAAAAATATCCCCTATCCTATACAGATGGAGTTCGGGTGCTCACTTCCTAAAGAATCTAATGTTAACAAAAATAAAGAGGAAGTTTTTTCTTGTAGCTTAGTGTGGAATAAATGTGGTGTGGGTTTTGTGGGTTTGTGTTGGTGGGGTTGGTGGGTTTTTTTGGTGTGGGTTTTTTTTTGTTTGTTTTTTTTTCTTTGTTGGTTGCTTTTATTTCCAACACTCTTGGGCTTTCTGGGTGGATAGATAAAAGCAGTTATCTTCTACACTAGCCCTCTGCTTCTGGGCCCCCCTCAAGGGGGACTTTCACTGAACATCTTTAAGGAAGCCTAGGGCTGAGTTATGTCCTTGCAGCTTGCAGCACTGCACAACGCTACTCTAGAGCAACACTAAACAACAGGAGTCAGTTCACAGAAAGGGAGGCAGCGTCATTGAAATGCTACAGGGAGCAGAAATCCTCCCTGGCAGTGAACAAGCAGGAAGAGTTTCAAATGGGATGGTTTCCTCTGGCTGCTGGGTACCTGTGAAAACAGTAATCTCTGGTCAACTCTATCTACAAAGAATTGTACCACTACTACTTTGTCGTAAGATGTTGACACCTCTGCCCAAATGTCCAGACACATAATGTTAAGTAATACTCATTCTAGACACTACTTGCTGACTGATCATGTAGGTAAATGGAAGCTTAAATAACCGTGAGATTGGTACAGTGTGAATATTACTAGGGTTTTGTTACAGGAAGGTTTCTTTGTTTTTACTTTAGTGATCTCATAAATCCACAGGGCTAGTAGTATTGTTGTTGGTCCCCATTAACTTGGCAATGCGTCAGTGCCTACCTAAGAAAAGACTCTTCAGCCTGCTTCTGACACTACTATATAGTGCTGCCTCCCTCAAGCCTTCATGGTCTTGCGGTAAGAGGCAGTGCAGAAAGATGGTTTTCATAGCTTTCTCCAACCTATATGGTATAAAATACTATTGTCTTCATATGTTGCTATGTGCTGATATATGTGTATGCCAGTTATGTGTATATACATATTTATACACAGGTGGTATGCTGGCTTTGCTGACTCAAGAGATCTTTCAGCGGCAAAACCCATTTCCATGTCACTTTACAAAATAGGCTTGTTTCCTTTCCTTTCCTTTGCTGATCGCTATCCTAATTCTTGTTGTGGTATACTTGAAAGCCTGCAACTACAAGTTTATTCTCCTTAAACGCTTATCTAGCACTGTTGGTTTTTTTATTAATTGTTTGCATAACACCCATGAGTCCTAGATAAGGCAAGGCCCCACTGGGACAAGTACTGTGCAAATAACGTTGTAAAAATCCCTGCTTTGAAGAGTTTCAATACAAGCTATGTTTCTTTGATTAACAATACATGATGGACTGCTGTGCCAGTCTTGATCCCCTCTGAAGCTGTCTGGTTTCTAATTTACCTTCTATTTGATCTTGTAAATTGCAGAGTAGAGGCCTAGATCAAGATGGCTGAGGTGGGAGGAAGGTGAAAAGTGCAGTGGAAGTAAGAGCAACAAAGTGTTTTCTATAACTGAGCAATGACTAAATAACAATGGTAAAGTGACTGGAGATACAACAGGTCCAGAGCCATGAATAATATCGTAAGTTTAAATAGGGGCAGGATATTTCCTCTTCTAGCACAAGAAGTAAAAGGTATCATGGTGACCTAGCGGGTGGTTAGTATGTGTGCAGGATGAGATAAAGGAAGCAATCTGTCACACAACATGTAGTTAAGCTGTTCATGTACTTGCCACAGGATACTGCACATGCTGAAAGCTTATATGGGCTCAAAGTGTGAGTGGACAAATTAAAGGAATAAAAAGGCATTGCAGGCTGTTGAACAGAGCTGTTGCCTCTGGCACAGGACAAATTGAAACAACTTTCTGGTAGGCCAGGAAGTAACAATGCTCTCTGGCTTTAACTCCTTATGTTTGCAAATGTCCATGTCTGACCACTGCCTGTCGTGGGACATTAATCCTTGCTGTGACCTAGTACATCCTGGTCTTGTCCTCCTGTGCTTTTTCATTTAGCATCACATTGTTGAGGGAGTCTGGTATGATAACTTACTGTTAGCATTTAGACTTTGTTACTGTTAAATTTGCCAAAACTTTTTTGCCTTTTGGACATACACTGGCCTTTATTACCCTTTCCCCAATACCACAGTTGGCCATTTATAAATGAGTCGTTGCTCTTTCTTGGATAGCTTGTCATGGCCAAGCTCTTGAACAGTAAATAGGCATGCCCTGCTCTGCCAACCAGTTGGATCAGTTACCTCAACTGCTACCAAAGCCTATCTCCTGTTGCTCTTCATAGTGTCTACCAACACTGGGAGCTGCTGTTTCTCTTACATTGAAGCCAAATTAAGTAATTCAAGGATCTAGGAAGCTATATCACAAGACTGGAATTAAATAAATGAAGCTGAGAAAAAGCTAAAATCAGATAATAGAAATAAATTCCAGTTGTGCAAATAACTCTGGTAATGGATGGTTTATAGTGGTAGATGCATTCAGAGCATAGGAGGCCAGAATACCAAAAAAAATGTGAAGGGGTGGTTACAAAATCAGTAGCATGTAGAGAGAGAACAAGACCTAGAGAAACTATGGAAAGCTCTTCCTTCCATAGGAGCACTGACAGACTGAAACACAAGAAGACACACCAGGGGCTCTGAAGTGGTTAGAATTAAACTTGGGTTCTCTTGTTGGGTAATTATTGTGAGGATACAGGCACCAGCATGTGCATGGAGGTCAACACATTCTTGGAGAGCCTTGATTCTTTTTCAAAGGCTCAGTTGCCTAAATATGGAGTTTGAATGTAAATATTTCCAAAACTTTCTGCCTATGATATTTTAGGCCCTAATCATGGGGAGTGACAGAGCACTGAACAGGCTGCCCACGTTGTGGAGTCTCCTTCTTTAGGGATATTCAAAACCTGACTGGACATGTTCCTGTGTAACCTGCTCTAGGTGGCCCTGCCTTGGCATGGGGGTTGGACTAGATGATCTCCAGAGGTCCCTTCCAACCCCAGTGATTCTGTGATTGTGATCTTCATGCTAGGCACAGTTGTGGAGGGTTACATAGAAATAGGATAATATCCTAGTGAAAGATGTAGGAATCTGAGTAATATAAATACTTTAATGATAAATATATATACAATGCACATAAGATATTCAGTATGCAGAATATACTTCTCTTCTTTGAGACCCAGTGGGTAACTGAGCAACAGTACCTGCAGAGACAGTATAATCATCACAGCTGTCAGTAAAGCCTACATTAATGTGTCTTGAAAGAGTGATTAATGAGTTTTGACAATATCATTGCATTTCATATTTAATCAGATTATGCATCTGTTAGGAATGGTGCACTCCTAACATCTGCAGTCAGAGCCCATGATCTGCATCCAGATCATCAGTTTGGCAGGAGTGTGCAGCATGGTCTATGGCAGGCCTTTGTCAAGCTAAAGCTACGTGCTGTCTATTGTGTTTTTAAAATCAGGTGTGTTTACCTGCATGCCTCATATGTGTGTATGTATGCTCATAGTCTCCTTTCTTGGTGAAAATCCTGCTATGGCAAAGTGTACAGTCTGAAGACAAACTAAACTGAGTATTTTACTGAATGGGAAGGCTGGTGCAAACTAGTGTTAGTACACATACCTCTGTTAGGTGCTTCTTGTGTGATTTCTGTCAAGTTGGCTGCAGACCAGTCCTGAGGGCTTGCCCTATTTTTCTCTGAACTTCATGTTCACCTCTGATTTTATTGGTAACGCTTTCCTATGTTGCGTGGCTGTGGGATGGAGGCAACATCAGGTACTACAGTAGGGGAGATTTACCTGTACAATAGAAATATAAAGGCTTATGATTTAAAGGTTATCATATATGTATTTGGGCAGCTGTTAAAATACATGGGAGTGTCTGCCTGGAAATACGTGGAAAAAAATTGATGTGCTTCAGCTAATGGCTGTCCTAACACATCTTTTAGACTCATTCTGGTTTTGAATTTTCTGAAAATAAACTGCATAAGTAACGTCTACATTCTATTTTTCTTTTGATTTGCTCAGCTATCAAAACACTTCTCAAATAAAGAACCAAATACACATGAATCAAGAATTAAAAAATTCCATTTAATTTATTTTTTTGTTTTTTTTGGTACATAGAGCAGGAAGGACCTCCCTAAATGCTGCTGGGGATGTATTATTAGGTGCTCCTACTATGCTGTACAGTGCCTATGTATGAGATAGTCATTGCTGGGATGGAGCAGGCAGGGAAATGCAGCAAAGCTGAACACGGAATGCATGGCACAGAGCACACAACACTTCTGGTTTTCCTAGGCACCTGACAGGGAGCACTCACTGAGCAGCTGCCCTGATAGCAGGTTAGGAGATGTAACAGAGAGAAGCTGTGCTCTCAAGTAAAACAAATTACTGGTGGCATCAGACAGTAAGGATCAATTGTTGCTCTGAACAGCACCATTCTCTCATCTTTGCAGATCTGTCTCAGGATGTAAAAGCAGTGCACTCCATGGTCAGTGTGAGCAGGAGCTAAGTGTGAGTCTTTATTGTCAGACAGACACTGTCTTCCTAGGACTTCTTGGACTGTCACCATTGTAATATGAGTGTTACTCCTTTGCTACCCTACAGAGCCCCCTGGATTATGTGGGAGCAGGGTTTGCAAGTGAGATGGATCTTTCATGGGGAAAGATGATTTCTAGTTTCACCTCACTCATTTATTCCTCCTGTCAGTGACTTCACGATATGCAGAGTTTTAAGCAATCTCACACTTCCTTTGGAAGATGAGGTCCCTGCTTTGACAGACTGAGAAGAATTAATTTTCCATTTAAATACCAGCTGTCACCCCAGACTGGTTGCATGACCATCTATGTCTGCAGGGCAATTTTCTTTCCAGAAAAACAAGTCATCTGATTTGCTCTGTGAATCTTTAAAACTGAGGACTTATTTTTTTTTTTAATAAACAATAAGTAGTTAAAAGACATTCCAGCTAATAAAACCAGAATAACAGCCTATAATTCCCTTGTGACTCTTGTGAAAAGCCGTATGTTACTGGACAGGCTTATCTCATCTTTTGGTGTCTATTTCCCTTCAGAAGTGTCAAAACGTGTCCAGATGTCCAAGAACAGATGCAGAGAGCTGCTTTGAGGAATAATTACACACTGCTACAAAAAGATATTAGTGATTCACAATTTGGTTACATAAATCATCAGTCTCGGTGTCCAGGGGGAAGGGATGAGAATCTCTTGTTCAACAGTGTAATCTCCAAAACAGTCTTAAGGCTTCACTCCACACTCCATTCATTTGTTGTATGCCTTTTCTACAGTAAGCCTTGTTGTGAGAGATCTTGTTTTCATCCAATGTGGAGAAGCTGCCTGTTCAGATAATCTATTAGTCAAAACTCAGAGAAGACAAAACAAAGGCACTGCTGAAGGAAGAAGCACGATAAAACACCTTGTTGAGAGATACCACCCCTGTTCTGGAAGACATGTGAATACCCATGTATATGCTCCCCTGAGCAAGGAGTGATGTAAACACTAATGTAAGCACTAATAGAAATAGTTCCCTAACTCAAGGCTTCTCTGTCAGTTTCTCTTGTAGGGTGGTGTGGCAGTGGTGTAAGTTTTGGGGAGGCTGTACTGTTTCTATCTTGTGAGAGTATATTGCCTTGGGTATAATGAATAAGCTCTTGGAGGATAAAGTTCAGCTGCAATTGAATCTGAGTGTGGCACTCTTCAGAAGATTTAGGAAAGACTCCAGGTAAACAGTGGCTTAGTGAACACTGTTGGCTAGGAAACCATTCCTTTCCCTTGGCATTTCATTTGCCAACAGGAAAACTTGTCTGTGCGAGCTACCCTGAATTTTGACAGTTGAGTTCTGGGACTTAGTGTGGGTACAGTGCCTGGAAGTCTTTCAGTATGTCCCTTACATGCTGTTAGAGTGAGAATTGCAGCTGGATTTCTTGAGCATCACATTTCACTGCTGAAGATTTTTGAAGTGCTCCCAACTTTTTTAAAAGGTGGGGAAAAGCATAACTGCAAAGGCTTGCTGAATTTAAAAGCCTGAGAGCTACTATAAAAACTGGTGCAGGGCTTCATTAGTTGCGCTTCATCCATTAACCTCTGGACTGAGTTTGCCATAGGGCACCACTAAAAGCAAAAGTCTTGTGCCTCAGACACAGAGACCTTTCTGCTTGCTTGCCCTGTAGTCACCCAACACCTCAAAGAATAAATCTGCTCCAGATTTTCCAAAGCCTCTAGAAAGGGAAGTTTCCAGATAAGTAGTTAGTCTGTCAAACTGGGACTTGGTGGTCACGTATTTGACAAACTCAGTGGGGTTTGAATATATGCCTATTTGAACTAGATGGTCCCATCCTATTTCTTAAGCCAGGAGCCATGCCTACACATGCATGTTTATGCCCATTCTGAAATGAGCATTTGTCATGCACCCAGCTCTGGCAGTGTTGGTGTTATATTGAATACAGCTGAGAAGTTTTAAGCTGTGAGCTCCATTGTTGTGCAGTGAGCTGTATGTTTTGAAATGTCTTACCTGTGTTTTCCCTGTTAGCCTGCCTCCATCAGGATTCAGTCTAACATTACAAACAGCTTTAAATACCACAAGATAAAAGCTATTTGAAGAGTAACAGCTTGACTGACAAATGTATTGCTATGCTGCTTAGATCCAGTCACCAAGCTCAAATCTAACTTTATTTCAAAATAGCTCTAGTCTAAGATGTTGGGTGGGCAATGTAGAGTCCTGGCATGGAGATGAGTGTAATAATATCCTATATGCTTAGAAATAGCACTAGGCTCCCTCTGCCATTGGGAAGCAAGTATCGTCATGTCCCACTGGAGCAAACCACTGCCTTTATTCTTGCAACATCTTGCAGTGCTGCTACAGTGAACTACTCTAAAGAAATTTATCTCCTTTTTCTCCTTTTCAAGTCCTTGTAAGGCTAGATTCATTGTCCTGAGAGCCCCATATTATGTCAGAGGTTTTAAAAATGGGCCAGTGAAAAGACTAGAAATAACTCCCCATTGAAACCAAGTGTTTGTTCTGCTGTGGAGCAATATGGTATCAAAGTTTTAGCAGCACTGAGTTACTGACCTATATTATTAGTAACTCTGAGCAACTGATTATTCAAGGAAATTAAGTTACCTGTAGGTATTTAATTTCAGTGGTATTTAGAACTGACTCACTCAAGCTATTCTGAAAATCACAACCAAAATCTGAGATATGATTCTGCTCCACAGAATCTTGTGTCTGCAGAGAATTCTGTATCTTTTGTGAGTTTAGATCATACTTGGTGAACTAGATCTGCAATTTGAAGTTTGTGCTTCCTATATGTATATAGCCAAATGTATTAAATTCATTTCCCATTACTTCTGGTGTATCTTCTGGGCTTTCCAGTTTGTCATTGTAGCAGCCATACTTGAAACTAATTCTGAGACTGAGCAATTAAGATGCCTGAGCTACCCTCTGGTCCTGCAAAATCCATCAACCTCTGTTCTACTTAAAGATAAGTTTTAGCAAAGCAATGGTATTAAGAATATACAATTCCCAAGTTTGCTGCACTTTGGCATCTTTTGAATTGATTTATCTTCTCTGAGCACTACATATATATATGTAAGTGTGTGTACATATAAATATAAAAAACAATATCTGGCAGTTGCAAGGAGTACAAGGCTCTTGTGAAAACCAGTGAGCATACCAATGTGCATTATAAAAGCTGAAATTCATAATAGCTACAGCAGTGCAGAGTTATTTTCTTTTTTCAAGAAAATTTTCCTTAAAGCAAGAACTGTTTCCTTTGATTATGCAGCTACAGTACTTACTATGCTGGAAAACTTTGGAAAAAAAAGTACAGAATAGATTTGACCTTAGAAAAGAACACAATAAATTAGAGTTGCTTTGAAGAATTCAAATTAGATTTGCAAACTGTTAGTTTGATTGAGCCAAGACAATCTTGTAAAGAATGGAGAAGATGATGGTAGCAAGCTAGACATTTGGACATTAAATCCTACAGAAGGTCATTTCTACTTTTTCCTACTTTTTTTCCCCTGTTTTTCTGTACTCAGTAGTAAACACTGGTAAGTGACATCTTTCCACGGCTTAAACTAGGGAGAGGAATTTATTTTTTTTAAAGGAGTTCCTCTTGGGGTTTTGTCTTTGCTCACTGAAACTCTTCAAGGTGCGGAACTGGGGATCTGTAAAGTTTGTTTCCCAAAGGCTGCTTTTCTGACAAACTGGTAAGGGAGGGAAAAGGAGGCAGCTAACTTGCATGGATAATGCAGGACCCAGAGAAGCCTGGAATACTCGTTGTGAGCAGCTGGCATGAGACATCAGGGACAAGAACATGTCTCGGACATTAGACAGTGTTGCGGGGTGAACACCTCTTGTGAAAAGGCATCCTCCAGAGGCTAGCTCCCGTGCAAATCCTACCCAGATTGACAAGCAAAACTGGGTGAGCTGGGTTTTACCAGTCTGATGTTTTACCTAGGACCAGTGGGAAAAGACTGCAGTCCACAAAAACAAATGGCAAATGCAAGCTGTTGCTTAAACTACCAATTTTGCTCACAAGGGTTTGAATCTGTCTTCTGATTCTGACTTCTTGATTTGCTTTTAATTCCCAGGCATTTAGCAAAACAGAACCATTGGAATGCTGTGAAAGGAAGGGATGGGAGCGAAAGATGAGAGGTGCTAATAGGTATGAAAGTGAGTAAGTATAGCACGAAGAACTGCAACTGCAGCAGTTCCTCCTTCAGGAGGAATTTTCTGTCTAATTCAGCTTGGTATTTTGAGCCCCTGTTTGGCAGCTGAAAAAACCTCACCTGGTAACTTCTTATTTCGGAGAAGTTGAAGTGTAATGAAAGAAGAATCTTCACAAAACCAAATCAGTTGGGCAAAGTGGTTTGGCTTCTTAAAACTGGCTCATTTTCAAAGTGGGTTCTTAATTCCCCCCTTGCTTTATGAGGGGTGGATTAGAAGATGAGCAACTAATTAGATCAGGACACTGCTGCTGCCCTTGGAGCAATGGACTTTGCTCTTTAAGATTTTCAGTGATCCTATGGGGAGTCTCATGAGGTCTATGAATGTCTGTGTGGTACCCCAAGAGGAGGCAGGGTTTGCCCCGATGTCTCATTGCATGGGCCCCCATCTCCTTCAGTTTTGTGTGGGTCTTTGCCACTAGGTTAAGGCCAGGGCCACCTACTTGCATGCCTTAAGTGTCTGTCCTGTTTAACGTGTCCAGCATCCCCTGCCAAGTTTCCTGAGGCTCAGCTCTAGCTGGGTCTCCCTGCCAGGGCTTTTGCAGCTGAAAACTTAGCCTGAATTGAAGTTGTCAATTTCAAGTGTACTCTATTTTCAGCAATTGCTCAACGCGAGTGTCTGCTTCTCACTCAAACCCTGGCTAGATTCTTGGTGTCATCTTGAGTATCAGCTAAATGTAAAGTGAGTGCTTGGGGAAAGTCTTCATTTGACCTGTATCCATGGAAACTGTATGGTCCCCCTTTTGCCAGGCAGTTCGTCTCTTGAGCTGGGGACTGTTCTGCAAAATTCAATGTGTTTTACAGTATGCTTTTAAGCTGTGGAAGAGCAAGCATATACCTTTACGCTTTCAGAGGATCACTAAATCAAAATGCAAAGAATTGTCACAGTTGCAAGCATATAAGCTGGGGCGTGTTATGTCTTTTTCTGATAGTCAGCTCCCAGTGGTTATGGGGTTGCCACCTGGTCTAGCACCTAATTTTTTTCAGGCAACTTCTTACACAAAGAAAGAGTAAAATCTGTGTTAACATGTCTTCAGTATGTGACCATGTTAGTTTCTACTTCCTGATTTTTGTGGAGGAGGGCAAAAAAGAAATCTCTGATCTTGAGTGCTCTGTATGTACAGCAGTAAATCAAGGGCAAATATAGATGCACACAAAGATGAGTTTAAAAAGCAAACCTCAGACAGTTTATCCTAAATTACTAAAGGCAGATTCTTAGATTTTCTGTTACAAAGTATTTGATGAAGTCTGACAATTATATTGAATGCAAGAGCTGCATGTGACTTCAGGAGTATCAACTTTGGACTGGATCAGATCCACATCCCAGCTAAGTCTTTGCTCTGTACAGTGGTGTTCACCTGCAAGTAATTTGTGTATAAAGCTTCCTTCCATGTTTAAATAGATGTTGATTTAAGACCTAAGGTAACTTTACTTATTTTTTTTTTCCTTGCCACTGATAGTGTTCTGTATATAGAAACAAATGCTGCAATTTTAAATGCTTCTACCGTATCTTCCACTGTCATCTTATGGTAGAACTCTGCAGTTTAGTAATGGGGAAATTGTTTTATCAGTTCTGCATCTAGCATTTTTCATTTTCACGTGGCCCCCAGTCTTATTCAGAATGCAAACAATAAATCTTAAAGGAACTTGTTTAGAGTTATCGTTTACATAGCTGTTGTAAAGATGTCACACTTTCATACAGCTGAAATTCTCCCAACAAACAACATTTTTCCATCTTTGGCGTATTTTCTTACATTTGTGCTTATTGGATCTCTGGAGTTGTGTTGTTGGGGTTTTGTATGAATACTTAAGAGTTGAATTTTTATGTTTAAAAACTATGTGATACAGCCAGAATTTTGGAAACTGCACTCAGTTCAGACTTCAACATCCAAAGACAGAAGATACTCTTCTGTTTAAGAAGCCACATTCTGTGGTAGCTGCTCCATATTGGCTTCACTATTTTTGATTTACTCAGTATGGAAAGTGCCTATGGTTCTAGCTTAGCACCTGTCACTGAAATCACTGGTATTATATAGTTTATGATTCAGATGACCAAAACCTTCCATAAAATTGCTGTAAACTGAAGAGGCTAAAAAAGCACGGGTGTGTCTTTTAAGCACTTGTCTGTTAAGTAAAAGATGCTTCTATCTTTTTCAGGGACATAAAAGCTGAATGCTGTAGGTGGTAATGACCCTCAATCCAAGGTTGTAATTAAGTTATGGGAGTTAAGATGCAGTTGCAGAGAGCTCTGAACTTATATTTACTAGGTGGCTCATATAATGCTGGTAGCAACCCATTAAAAGCTCCAGTGTAGGTCCAATGCTGTGAAGCACTTAAAGCAACAGTGCTCATCACATCACTGCTGTGTATCAGCAAACCAGTGGCAGTGTGTTAGTATTTCCTCTGCTTGCTTGGTGTTCATCTGTTCAGCAAAATCTGCTTCTGAGGTGTCTGGAAGCCAAGAATACTACTTGGATGCTGCACTGCTGATAAATGATATAGGTTGTGTTGGTTATAATTTCCATGCTTCCTATATTTCGGTGTGCAGTCTATTTACCAGAAGAGCTTAATTAGTATTGTGCTTTCACTAAACTAATACTTAGTTCTGATTTAGTGAATACTGAATTAGCTAGAAAAGAAAAAAAAATCATTTTAGTCACTAGGCAGATGGATAAGCAACCAAAACTGTCTGCTTTTGTGCAGTAAGATATCATGCTAATGGAAATGCTATGAAATAAGGTGCTGTGCTAAGGAACTGTACAAGAGGAAGATGGTGGCAGTTTCCAAGACTTACAAGCAATGCTGTTCATCCTCGAGTCCTATCTACAGACCACAGATTTGTACATATGTAGACAAAGATGTTCTTTTAACAGCTGTCAGTTGGTTAATAGACATGTTTAGAAGGATGGATGGATGGATCCACATGGCGGTATAAGGAAGAAATTCATGTCAAGACCAAAAAGCACCCCTCAGGAAGAGTTCTTTGGGGCTTAGCGTGGAGAGGTGAATAGAAAACCCGTAATGAGACTGCTGGTTTGCATTTGACAATGGCAGTCAACATGATGAAAAGGTCAGCGTCTGCTTTTCCAGAGGCTGACAAAACCCCTCATCCTAATGTAACCAAATTAGGGAGATTGAAAGTGGCTTACAAATGGGAGAAAAATACTCAGATTTCTCCACAAGGAGTAGAAGGTACATGGGGTGGAAAGCCCTGGATTCCTGAAAGGCCTGACTCAAAAAATGCCTGAGATCTGTGAATATGGAGACATGCTTGGACTTAACTATAGTTAAGGCTTGTCTTAACTATAACTGTCTGCTTCTCTTGCTATCCAAAGCACTGAGCAGTTGTTAGAAGCCTGAAAGTCAGCTTTGTGGGGTGCTGGCTCTGTGACCCCCCCCTCAGAAGGCTGCGAGTAAGGAGCAAGGTGCTGACTCCAGGAAAGCTGACTTCTAGGAAAGACCGCGTTTTAGCCCACTGAGCTTTTGGTAGCAGCCATAAATCATGGGAAAAGGGACTTTACCTTCAAAAGAAGCACTGGAAAGAATACTCCTCTAGAAGGGTCTCGGAAAAGATCCTAGTGCCCAGGTTTTGCTTAATCTCTGAAAACTTGAAACCCAACTGTGTAATGCCATGTTAACATGCAGAGCAGAGCTATTTCAGGGTGGTGCTAACTATTCAAAGACAGGTCTCTACAGAGGCTATTCTGTAAAAATATTTCTGACACCTTACATCTTTCACTAAAAAGAATTGCAGCAAGTCCAGCCAGCCCTGTCCACAGCTCAGGACTGGTACAGCACATGTAACAGACTGGTAGAACAAATGCACAGCTCTTTCATTACTAAAACGAAGGCGTTTGAGTTAATATTTCTGGTTGGTAGCACATGTAAGATGCAGCTAATAGTTAATCTGCTGAGGGCCTTGCAGGTGCAGTAACAATCATACCCTTCTTACAGTGCTATCTGGAGACAAAATGCCTAACCGTGTTTGGAACACTTCACATTGAAATAACGGCACTGCAAGGGGAGTGCTGATTACAGCCTCCCATGAAAAATTAAGCCTACAGATAATGTGCTGTTTGTAACTTGCCAAGTACATTGCTCATGAGCAGCACAGGAGAATCAATTCCCTGGTTATACAAATTAGTATTCTATTTTTTTCTGAATGCTGAGAAATATTAGATTATGTGAGGTTTTGTGCACAAGGTCTTTTGATCATGGAAGTGATTTGTAGGTCTTGTCAGAAAAAGTCTTTTCAGTTGCCAAGACACATTTTGCAATGTATAAAGCTCTAAATGTGCAGAAGGAATGAAGTCACTAACATATCTGAAGTCAGGCTGATAATATTTTCCTGTTACACTTGTAAATTAATGTACTTCCACAAAGAATCTGCCTTTGTAATCTAAAGGATGGGCAGTCAGATTTTTAAGTGCTTCTAAATTCATTCTGTCTATTCCTTCAATGTCATTCACATTGAGCTGAGGTTCAAAAGATCATATTTTAAGATCTTTTAGTGGCTTGAGTAGCAATTCAGTCCTGCTTAATGTGTCCATTATAAAATGTTAGAATGGAATGAGTGTAATTGGCATTTAAAAATATCAATGCTTATCATGCTGTCTTGAGACTGCAACTTTGACCAAATCTGGTATTTATTATGTACTTAATAGCAAAAGAATTTTAAAATTGGCTTAAACCTGTTCTTCCTGAAGTGGTAAAACTATAGTTTAGCCAAATAGAAGGAGGATTAGATAAATGCTGGCTACTCATGAAGTCCCATCCATTAACTTTCAACAACAAAGTAGAAGTTTTCCATATGTTCTACTTGGAAAATGAGATGACTGTAAAATAATTAGAAGTGCTGTTAAAATATTTACTATCTGAACTTTCAAACACATGAAAAGATTAATGAAATTCTACTATTCTGGATAGCTATAAAGAATCTCCCTTCACGCTTTTCATGCCCTTCATCTGACTACTTGTGGAAGGAACCTTGAGGAGTTAAGTATTAAGGGGTCCTCTGTTTTTACACTAAATCTTCAGTATGTGCAAAGCAGCCCCTGTTGATTCATACAAATCTTTCAGGTCCTTACTGTTGTCTATGCTATGAGTAGATTCTGGTTCCCAGTCCCTGACTATGGCTCATGCTCTAGAGCTGCTGCTTGTGAGCTGCTCTCACAAGCACTAACTCCAGGAGGAGCTCCGCAGTCTTTTTGCATATCTCACCCTGAGCAGTGAGCATGTGCCAGAAGGATTATCAACTGGACTGTCAGTCTCCAAGCTGTTGGGCTGCAGACTGTATTAAAAAAAAAAAAAAGAAAAGAAAAAAAGGCACAAACCGAATAACTTGAAGGGTCTGGTGAACTCAGAACTTTTTTAAAATGTATAATATTGAAATATAATCTGTTTTCCCAACTTAATGCATATGGTATTTGCTGAAATTGATTGTAAATTGCATTCTTCCAAGTGGCAAAAGCACTAAAAGCAGCCAGATGGTTAGCAGAAATATATAGTATATTAACAGACCATGAGAACTTGGTCCTATATTTTTTTTTTCTCACTGGCAACTGAAACAACTTTTTTCAAATTGAACATCCAAGTGCATTGGAAAAAATGTAGTTTCTTTAGAAGTAATAGCACAATTATTCTTTTTAGCTGCCTTTTCCCCTCCACCTCTCCTGAGTACTACTACTTCTAATAGAATAAGTGGAAAAATACATAGCAATCTAAGTTACTAAATTGTATTGAAATATTAGTCTGAATTTCCTCTCTGAGAGACCTGGCTTGTGTTCACATACTAAACCATACTTTTTCAAATCTCAAGATCAAACCTTATGTACCATGACTTTTTTTTTAATTAACTGAGCCAGAAGGTACAATAATTGTCATTTAATTGAACATCCACTTTTTCCCTGGACTAAGTAACCCACACTCTCCCTAGAATGAGACATGCTGTCAATAGTATATACAAAAATATAATAAAAATTAAAGTAAACATAATGAAATGTAATAGAGCTATCTTTGCAAAATGCCTAATCTGACTCCACTAAAAGCTATTCTCTGGGTGGAGATATCTTCTGCATGTCTGAGTGGCCCTAATATGACAAAAAGCAAGTGAGTATCTGGCCCAAGGTGTCAGAAGACACTTGCCAATTCACAGACTCTGCATCTGGCTTAGAGCTTTAAACATTATGATGTACTAGGAGGTATAAAAGATAGCATGAACATTGGCTGGGGAGCTCACTGTCATGCCAGATCAATGTTTGGTTGGTTTTTTTGCTAAATAACTCAGTTAATCATTAACCTGCTGCAGTTTAAAAAACCTCAATAGTAAGATGAAGCCCATTGTGAGAGAGTGCTTCAAAGACATAATCTGGAGTGGTTCATTGCAGAGACTTAAACTGATGCCTTTCAACATTGCAATGAAGCCAAAAAGAAATGAAGATTTGGAAAAAATAATAACTAAGATATTTAAATAATTTAGTCACCTCAGACACCTTCTATGAGTCTTATAACATTTGAGAGACTGAGTAATGAGTGAACTGTTGTGGGAGTCTTTGTATCCTATTGATGAAAATAGGCAAATTCCACAGGAGATAGCATTTTTGATTAAGTGGAGACCAAACTTTGGGGAACTGGGGTTTGGTTCCAGTACCTGATTCAGACTCTATGTAATGCTGCTATCACATCGCTATCATCTAAGTTTTCTGGCTGCACCTGCAAACCTTGACTGAAATCAGAGCCACATCATGCTACACACAAGAAGAATATCCTGGAACAAAGACCCTCTTTCTTCAAGACCTTCTTCTGCAGTTAAGCAACAAAACGGATTAAAAAGAAGATAGGGTTGTACAAAGCTACACAGCAACAGTGTTGAATCCTGAAACGGCCGTCTCCTGGTACTCAACTAAGGCTGTTTTGCTAGATCATAGTAAAAACAGGATTTGACCCAGGTTTGCTCAGACAAACAGACCATACATCTTTGTTAGTACAGTGAAATCTTAGTTACAGGGGAAACATACATGCACTAAATGGTCTCTCGAGGTCCCTTCCGAACTGAATTTTCCCATAGTCATAGAATAAGGTTTATCTTCATTTATTTGTTGCAAGCCTTTAGGGGAAAGTAAAGCACATTTGCTACATTTTCTGTAGCAGAAAGCACCGAAGAAGGATAGTATCTTTAAAATGGCTTAGCTGTGGAATGCCTGTTATGCTCTTGCTTGACACATGCAATAGTAAACTTCAGTCACATTTGCATATACCATTAATGGGCCTAATGTGCAAGTATTTGACCTATATTCTTTATTATTTGGAAGTGTCTTGGATGCCTATCAGGATACTGCAAATCAGCCTCCAGAAATTTTTTTTTTTTTTTGAATGCTTGGGTGCCAAACTCCATTCAAGCCTTTCACTCTGTGGTGTAACTCTACTCAGTAGTTCCTATTACACAAAAACCAGCCAGCACAGCTTATTCTCCCTTGCACTGTTCCATACAGCCAGTGGAAAAACAATCGAGCACTTGAATACAGCCAGTAATGCTTACAGATTGGGACCAGAGTGCTGATGTGCCAAGGGTGTAGCAATCCAAAAGCCAGATTCATTACAGATTTGACTTGTCCATCAATCTTTATTCAGCAAAGTGTTTAAGCCTTGCTGAATTCCTAAGTACATACAGATGATTTCATGCTACTCCAAAAGATGAACCCAATTATGCTTTCTTCTGCGATCAGTTTGAAATCATCTTTAGGAACCCCTCCCATTTGTCCAAATTCAATATCCAAACACTTAGATATAGGGGAAAATACTGCAAAAGGCTTGTTTTGCTGATACTGGATTAGACAATGGTATGTGATAAAAATGTGGTGATACATAAAGCATTCACATCCCACACTGCATGTGAATGTACTGCTTAAATGAATATGGTGAATTCATAATGTGGTGCAATAGCTGCCGAACAGCACATGAATCTGTTGTTTATGTTCATCTCACACAGCCATGACACACTGGAATTTAGACAGAGAAGAGCAATGGCTACCTGCCAAAATTAGTTATCTTTGTGCACTTAAAGGAAACAGATCCCTGCCATGCAGCAGAAGTTGTGGTGCTACAGAACAATGTGGTCACGAAGAGTGACCTGCCAGACAAGAAGCCCAGTTTAAGGGTAAGGTCTTGCTGTGGGACTTGCCTTGTCAGAAGACTCCCATCATTCAAGCTGGTGTCTGCTGAAGAAACCTGAGGCACTCAGACTCCAAAACAGGCAACTTTAAACTGAGGAAAGATTTTATTTGTGGTACTTTGATGCCTTGAGTAAGATAATGATGTAAGGTATTGTCCCAAGAGAAATGAAGCAATCATTTCAGCTGAAACCCAGCCTTCTACTTGCAAAGATGCAACTGTAGATGTCTGCTGTTGGAGTCAGATTATTTTCATTTAGTCAGGTTGGAAGCTTCCCCTCTAGTGAGGACCCCTTCTCTAAGTGTCATGCAAGTTAGCTATGTGATGCAGATGAGCTGTGAGTCAACTTCAAGGATGGGATAATTAAGGACTTAATAAAAAGAAATATTTTAGGAAGATTTAGATCATGAGATCTGGGAATCTTGTTGAGCCTACCAAGGATCCTCAGTGCAGATATGTTGACTTCAGATCATGTTGATAGCTCCTCTGGTCTGCACCCCAGTGTACTACAAGACCTTAAAAGAATATATAGTCCTGTATTGGGAACAGAAACCCCTGGGTAGCAGAAATCTTTCCTCGGGAAGAGATGCAGGTTTGATCTGAACTTATCTAATGATGTGACCCTGCCCCATCCCAATATTTTATTGCAATAATTAAACTCCTTCACTGTTAAAAGCGGTACCCCCTTCAATTTGAATCCAGCCGACTTCTGTTCTCAGCTGCTGCCTTTTTACACCTCTCTCCATTACTTAGATGTATCTTCAGTACCCAGAACTTTACCTACATCAAGCTAGTAAATTCTTAAGTCACCTTCTGATCTTTGTTTTGGTAATTTAAGCAGAGTATTCTAATTAATTTAATGAAAGGGTGGGTTTTTTCCTTGTCAAATTACAAAATTCTGCTTCCTCTCCAACTTTCCAGTATCTCTTCAGAAATGTGAATGTAGGATTCTAGTGGTGGTGTCAGGCATGTCCTAACAAACGCTGCTCTTGCACTGCAAGATGCAGAGCTGTGCAACAGCTTTATGGCAAATAATTTAAGGCATCGCATATGTAAAACACATTTCAAGAATCCTTTAAGGACCCAAATTTGGATCCTTCTACTGGTAACAGCTCCAAAAGGCTCCCACATAACATCCCCTAAATAAAAATACTAACTTGGAATGGTATTTATCCTATATGCAAGCTCACAGGGGGGGTGCTGCTGTTGTGATTGACTTTAGTACAAGGATAAGCTTTACCCTCTCCAGAAATCCCAATGCATGAATATACTGTATATGCTGTAATTTGTTTGCCAAAGTAAGAAACCAGGAAGTGACAACTTTGCACAGGTTGAGTTTTCCTTTTTCTCTTTTCCTCAGTGAGTTGGGCTGGTTTGTCTTTTTGGCTGGTATTCTATACGATGGAAGTGCACTAGCATGATAACAAAATCCTTTGAGTGTTTAGGATCTGTATTAACACTGGGCAGTTTTCCCAGTGGCTGCCAAAGGATTTAGGAGTGCCAGGCTCCCCACTGCTCAGCAGCATTTCTGCTTCAAACTTCCTTCAGTGCTTTTTCAGAGCTCTGCAGCAACATGCTCCCATTGTGGCAAAGGAGCAAAGTATTGAAAGCAAGACAGAATCTACTGTCTTGTGTTTGTACAAAACAAGCAGAGAAATTAGGAGAGATTTTTTTCATGACAAGAATCTCAAGTAAAGAAAAATATTGTCATACTGGGCAAGGTGCCTGTTCCTGGAGATGCTGTGGATTTTGGAAAGCTCCTGACTTTATCTAGTCTGTTTTGCAAGCTGCAGGGGGCTGCATGTCATGCTGCAGTTCTGCTTCCTGAGACTGAGGCTCCGCCACACTCTGCTACTCCTGTCTGCTTGACGGTATCTCTGAGAGCCAGGTTTAGGCTGCACATTGGGACCACAGAATAGGGTCCCTGGGAAGAGCCTTTTCAAGGAGTGTCCAGCCCTGCATCCTAGCAGCAGCATTTCTTAGGTAAGCAATAAGGTCTATGTGTGTTTTTGCACACATATACCCCTACCTTCTCACGCATGCACAGACAAACAGAATATTTATCACCACTCTGTTTCTACTGGCCTTCAAAGCAGACTCTGAACATTTCGAGCAGACCAGTGTGCTAGACACAGCTCGTTTATGCCATCGCACTGAGCCAACAGCAGTTCCAACAACCTGAATCCAACCTTGATTTTTTTTGCTTTGCTGCCTAAAGGAAACAACAAATCCTTGAACAAAATGGCCCCATTTAGGGACATGATATGCTTTCAGTTCAGCTTGTTAATAGGGCAAGAAGCTAGAGCTGAATTGTATAGATCAGTGGAGGTAGAATTTGACTGCTGAAGAGGAAGTATTCAATTTATACATCATTTTCTCCTACTAGGTGATCTGTGAACACTGCCCATGTGTGTTTCACCTTTGTGCTGGGACAGCACTGTGTCATTTACATCAGCTATCTATATGTATTTTTTTCCCTGACTGCAGCCAGAGAATCTCTCCCCTGACTTCCTAAACAGGTAACAGAAGTCCATATTCCTCTATTGGCTTAGCTTCTTATCTGTTTATGTATTGTGTATATAGTGCATGGTCATTTCCTCTTGTCCAGCTCATCTTTTGCCACTCCTAGGAGTACCAAAGGCTGAACAGACTGAACAGTAAAATTCCTTGGAAAGAAATGCACAGCTTTTTCTTCTTTGCTCAAATAATATGCTCTGAAATTCACACCCAGGTAACATACTGAATAACAGAGCTCACTCTTT
>NW_009943971.1:33381-69819 GCF_000696875.1 Nestor notabilis
TTAACCCCCAGCCGGTAACTCAGACCCACGCAGCCGCTCGCTCACTCTCCCCCCGCTCCCGGAGGGATGGGGAGGAGAATCGAAGGAATGTAACTCCCACGGGTTGAGATAACAGCACTCCAGTAACTAAGGTATAATACAAACCACTACTGCTACCAGTAATAATGATAAGAGGAATAACAAGGGAAAAGGACACAACCGCTCACCACCCACTGACCGATACCCAGCCTGACCTGAGCAGCGATCTGGGCCTTCTGGGTAACTCCCCCCAGTTTCTATACTGGGCATGACGTGCTGTGGTATGGAATACCCCTTTGGCCAGCTTGGGTCAGGTGTCCTGTCTCTGCTTCCTCCTGGCTTCCCCTCCTCCCTGGCAGAGCATGAGACTGAGAAAGTCCTTGGTCAGAGTAAACATTACTGAGCAACAACTAAAAACATTGGTGTTATCAGAGTTGTTCCCAGACTGAAAGTCAAAACCACAGCACTGCACCAGCTACTAAGAAGGCGAAAAAATGACTGCTGTAGCTGAACCCAGGACAGCACTAAATGCTGTAAAGCAATTAGCAGCATGGGGCAAGCAAGCTTGCTCATGCTACCTCCATGCAAGCAAATCCAGAGTTAACACACAGAAACAATGGCACCTTGTTGATGCAAGATTGCTACTAGTGGCATGCCTGATCTTCTGAAACCGGGCTTACTTGGGGTGAGAAAGATAAATTATGTAAGCAACCCTCAGCTATTTAAGCACATAATCCAGCTTTAGAACTCACTAGAACGTTGCAGAGTACAATTTGCATTTACTAACACAGTCAAGGGTTACCCAAGCAGTCTAGAGAAAACTGACGCTGCAGAAGGAGACTTTTATGTTCAGTGGTGTCTTACTATGGATGGCTCAAAGCCAGAAAGCATAGAGCTACCTAATGCAACATAGAAACCTGCTGGAGGTTTTGGAAATGTCTTCCAAGAAGGTGGGGAAAGAGGACTGAACAAATGCATTTATTCTTATATGGTCCAAATGATTCAAGATTACATGGAAATGGCAACATGCTGCCTACAACTGGTAGTGATGGGATCACTAAGGAGCTGGTGAGGCCGAAGCAACCACATAGCTTTTTGGAGTCCTAGAATGTGACTGTCTTCTAACACAAAAGACACACAGTGCTTCTTTCTGCATACCCAGTAATCTAGTAAATTCTCAGCTTTATAGCAGTAAAAACAGCTGGGAGGAGAGTTCTTTGAAGGCTGTAGCACTTATGCACGGCAAAGACATCCCTTTGCCTACCTTGCCTTGAGCGTCATGTACAGGGTGCAGCTTGCAGATTACTCACTGCACAAAACCCAGTGGCACTATTATAAGTTCTCATTTTTATAGGGCAAGAAAAAACCTTGCTTCTCTTGGCACCTTCCCATCCACTCATACACCTAGAAGAAATGAAGGATTTTGTCTTCTCCTGCATGAAGAACTCTGAACCCCAAATTTACCTCATTGGAAAATATTTCATCATGGGGCTATGATCTCTTCTGGAGTGGACATAACGATTCCTCCCCTTCTGCATAAGCGGTGCATGGAGTTGCTAAGAATCATTGGATATCATAGAGGGAGAGAAAACTTGCATGTCTCTTCACTCTAGGGAGTAGGACTGTCTGTGAGGAATAGGAACTGAGATTAGCTATAGGATTTAAATGTAATCACATGCTCTGAACCCAACAACTAGACCACCCTTCCCCTCAAGCAGATGCTTCGCCTATAGTTACAACCAGCCTGGACATTTTAGTCACAGTGCAATTCACTGCCACTGAGCTGATCAAATTATCACAGTGTCTGGTTTACAGTATCACTGATTAAGTCACAGAGGAGGAAGCTAATTACAGAGGAGCATGCTATTTACACACAGGGATGCTGTAGCAAGCGCTGCAGGAGGCAGATGGGAGTATTTTGAAAGAAAAAAGGGGAAAAGGCATACAACAGCAAAACACATTTTGTTGTGGGGAATGCTACAGCCTCCTTTCTCTTGATGCAGAGATGGTCAGGCGAGTGCTCTCAGAGTTTGAGGGTACAACTCCAAGAGGCTGTGATAATCTTATTACTGGACATGTGATCATTATGCTACAGACTAGAATAGCTCAAACTTGGCTTTAATGTCAGCCTATCAGTGTATTCATCACCCAGCAAGCATTACATAATTACACCGAATCACAAGATTAGAATATAAGGGATTGTTTGAGGGGATTATCTTAATACAGAATGATCTAATTTGTATCGATCTTTCTTTCTATAACATGCTTAAGGGTAAGTGTACTTAGGAGCCAACCACATCATAAAAACAAGGTCTGGAGTCAAATAGAGGAGAACTGTGGCACAATCGCAATATGGGTACTTGCTCAGAAAATTCATTGAAGCAAATAGAACTGATAACTATCTTCAGTGCACTTGAAGTGAAACATTTTTAATGCAAAACAATTTAACATTGTACTTAGAATTGACATTATTTTCTACAATGACTGAGGGTGCTGTTGTCTTCCAACTTTACAATGGGAAGTACAAGTTTCTGGAATCTGAATCTGACATTGCCTTAATTTGATTCTTTTGTGATGTTTTATAAAGAGAGTATAACAAAGATCTGCTGATAGAACAACTTTCACACCCATTTTAGCATGTGTGTTGACAGGCCAGAGAAAGATAAAGGGCCATTTAAGGCAAACCTGCTTTATAAATCACCTGGTATACAGCTTTCTGACTTGTCACCATCAGATTGAAACAAAACAAAAAAGTTTATTGACCAGGAATTCATGGAAATGCTGCTTTGTCTGTACAGGAAGCCTGCAGTGTGATCTAAAGCTATTTTGGTAGGATGGCTGACAAGCAGTGTTATACAAGGTGAGCTCTTCCAAGGGTGGAACAAGCCAAACCTGGTCCATGCCAAAAGCTGGCAGAGAAGAGTTTAGCTGGTAAACTATAATATACTGCTTGTAGGATCTTAACAGAACAGGGGGGCCGAAGTGACTTTTCTACAGAACATATATGAATCCCCTGCAGTCACATCATTAAGTTCTCAGTAGGTCAGCAGAAGTGCAGATACTACAAGCAGAAGGAGAAATTGGATTACTCCACTTTGGCTGGTTCTTGAAGGGCATTTAACAGACCATTTTGAGCTTGAGAGGATCAGTTAGCACAGTAGGAAGAGGAGAAGGCCATAATTTTCTCTCTGTGGGAATGACCATTGAGAAATCGGGTGGTAGGATAGCTATAAGCATTTATTTTGTGAGGGTGAGCTTTGAAACAGAGGTTGTCTATTTTGTCTCTGCTTATAGAGAGCCTAAGTAGCAGTCAGTTGGATTCTGAGTTTGATTTTTTTTGTCCAGAGCCTGGTAGGTAATTCTTTGAAAGAGGAATGGGGCTGAGGAATAGGTGATGTTGTATGAACTACCTCTATCTGAGGTATCAGTAATACCACCTCTTCCACATCATCACTAAAAGCCTGAGCTATCAGCAGACAGCTGATGCTTGCAGTCCAGCACCCCTGTCTGGTATGCTGAAGATGAGACAGAGAGACAGGTTGCCAGTGCATGTTCACACAGAGGAAGCAACAAGCTGCTGGAAAAGCATACTTGAGACAGGAGCTATTTTCCTTCAGCTGGCACATCTTGGTTTTGTCTGGATCCATGTGCAGTATGGAAACACCTAGTGAGAGCACAGCAGAGGCAAGCTAGCCTCTGGTTCTCGGAGAAGAGGGAAGATCAGCAACTAGTGTCTAAGGCAGGGAAAGTCACCCTTACACAAGCACACACACAGAGAAAAAAAAAAGTCAGATATTTGGAAAGCCAGGGAGAGGTGATTTGGTACCTTGCAGCACAAAGTTTGATGTGAACATATTAAGCCTAACATATTTTTCTAGCTAAAGGTAATTACGTGAGAAACTCCAAGCACGGAGAATGCCAGCCCTAATGGATTATTCCTGTGGCTGTGCTAGAGAGGGATACACTAGTGCTGCTTTGTGGCAATATGCAGATGTTTGCCTCTGTGTGAGTTGTTATTCTTGAGGTAGTTTCTCTTCTGCTAGTGAAGCTCCCACTCCTCTATTAAAGTGATGCTTTTAAATCCTTATAATGGGCCATATAGTCTCTGGGCTGATGTGCCTAATAGTATTTTCCTCTGAAGTTACTTGTGGGATGCTGTGAAAGAGGTGAAATGCCCTATTGTAACTACCCCACAAGAATGGTTTGTTAACTGTGAGGTAAAATCACTTATTGCTTTCATAAGTAGGTTCATGTATGCCCTGGAGGGATGGAAAAACTGTATTGAAAGGAATATAGCTCATCTTTTCAACTTTATAAAAGCATAATTCCACTGTAGACAGCTTCTCTAGCTGGCCTGCTTTGGTGTAGGGTGCCATTTCAAAGAGAAATCAGAAATTCAACAGTCTTCCATATGTATGCGCAGCCTTCTGCTGTCTCACACCAGCCTGCCCCTGGATTACTTTACCACTTTGTCTGAGTAAGATGGGTCTGCTCTTCCACAGGGGTAAGAAAAACATGTCATATGCAATTGTGGCACATTCTAACACATTCTAATTAGGTAGTAAAATAGTTAGATAATGATTTTCAGCTTGATTCCTTTAGTAGTAAGTTGCCAGATGCCTGCAACATAGCCTTGAAAATAAGACATGTTAGATAATTGTGTCCTAGTATTTTCTTTCTGAACTGGTCTAAGGAGGATATTTTAATGCTGTGAACAGGCCTGCTTAAATGTTCACAAGAGTCTAAGTATAAAATTCTAATGAACAATAATCTGTCTCTAATTCCTCTAATGTAGTCTCTGGTCTGAATGATAACACTTGTATTGCTTTCTATGAAACACATTTACCTCCTGCAATTCATTTGATTGTAATTCTTTTGCAGTTTATATTTGGCTAGTTTTGTTTTATACTTACTACTAACTCTATCTAAGCACAGATACATTATTTAAAAAACCAAAGCATATTTAAATAGTACTGGAATAAGATTATTCAAGCTGCAACTATAAAAACACCTTTAATGCTTAACAAGGCACAAAAACTGGAAGAATAGAATAATTTACTTGGCCCACAGAAGCAGAGAAGTAGTTACGTAAAATGAACGTACCAGTCCACTGTTATACGTATTCCACATAGTTCCATGTGGCTTATTTCATTTTACACCTTTTTTTTTTTTAAAGGAAAATTAATTCAATGATGGTACGTTGATATAGTTTCTTCTGGGTCAGAGAGACCAGGTTAGCCCGAAAGAAAAGACTTCTCCGAAATAGAAAGATATTATGCTTCCTTGCTTTCAACCCTGTTACTAGGACAATAAATGGATATAAATTTCAACAAATACAAAATAAACCCAATTGGAGAGCTACTCTAAGAGTGACTCTGAAATGAGACAAAACCAAATGGGGTTATAGAACTGGAAAACAAAATACTACATTACTTATATCACTATTCCCAAAAGCATAAAAAGGTGTTAAAAAGTCATTAGCTATGCTAGCTTAGTCACCTGAGAATCTTTGGGAATGACACTTCAATCCCACTCTTTCTTAATGACCATGTGAGTTTGTGGAAGTGGAAAGACAACAGAACTAATTCTGGAGGAGTCCTGTGCAGGGAAGATGGCAAAGTGTTCCTAGCATCTCTGAGACGAGTTCCTGCTCCAAACACACATTTAAAGGTCAGGCCCTGTGTCAGATCTACTCATCATGGCTGATATTTAAGCCTGTGCTAAGTCTGCAGAGGTAATGCTGGCAGCTTTTGCGGAAGTCTCATTATGTGTCTAGCAACCTTTGCAATTGTCTGGTTTTATGTCTTCTTGTTTTGTAAGGCTGCACATCGTAACTTTTTAACTTTATGCTTTTTGGGGGAGCAGTGTAACTTTTGAGGCAGGGTGAAAACTGCTCCTGTCTGGCTGATATTTTCACTTGTAGTCAGAGGTCTGTATTCTCAGGAGAGGACACTTGCACTGCATTCAGGAAGAAGTGGGCTTTGGGACGAGGTGTCCCACTGCTTCAGTGAGTGGTCTAGTAGCGTTAATGGCTACAGCCAGTGTTGAGCCCCATAACTCAGCTGCTGTTGACTTGGATCCACTAAAGTGCATGGGGCTTTGATTATTATCCTTTGCCTGAAATTTCTTTGGATGAAACTGGCCCAGATCTGGAGTCAGGTGTTATTTCATGTCAGTGGGATCAGGCTTGTGTTTATTTTGGGGTGATTTCAGGATATCTGTTGACGCGGCACCAAGTGATACTCAATGCATCCCAATATCTCCTGCAGAGCTGTGCAAGCTGGCTCTGTCCATATTGCAGTTTGATGTAGTGGCTGAAGGGAGGCAAACTACAAGGAATTGCAATAATAAAGTTGCTGCGGATGGGGAAGAGTCAATGTCCAGGCAGAATTTCAGTCTTGGGAAAAAAATGTCAGCAAAGTCAAGCAATATTCAAGAGATGGAGAATAGACTGGAGTGTAGGGCGCAGGGGAACACCATAGACGTGGATATTTTGGGGGGAGGGTTTCCTTTGTGGTTTTTTTTTTCCCCTTTTTTCTTCTTGGTGTGTGTAGTTTTTATAGTTTTGTTGATTTTATTGTTGGTTTTATTTCGTTGGGTTTTTTTTTTTCTGCATTTAACTCACATGATGGGTTACAGTCTAAATTGATTTTGAAGGCAAGGTTTTATCCAGAAGTTGTATCTGTTGAAAGCAAATGGAAGTGAGCTATTTATTATGAGTGCAGTGGGGTGACAAGGTATCATAATTTCAGGTTTGGGTGCATTTACTTCTGAGAAAAATTGATTACATTTGAGTTTTCACTGTTTCATGCAGCTGGGGAAAGGGAGTCCAGCATCACAACATCAAATGGTGTAAAAATAAAATAAATCTATAGACTAATAGAAAACTGTTGAGAAATACAGAGTTTCAGTCATGGGCACCAGCATAAAGGCCATCATGGCCTATGGATTCTGAGTAAACTTAAATTTCAAGCAATTTTTTATGCAGTAACCAGCTGGGCTGTAAAGGGAGAGGAGGAGAGTACCAGGCAATTAAGAACTTGTCTTTGGGGGGCAGCTAAGTTCTAAATCAATCGTATGGTGTTCTTGAAATGCCAGTGAATGTTTCCAAGCATTATACTAAAATTTCATGATCAATAATGCTGAAAGTTGCACTACATGCAGGCTAAATAACTGCTGATAATTCACCAGTATATGAATTTAGTGAAATGTTCACCAGCACTAGCTGCAATGCACTGTCCAGATTATCCTCTTGATTAGAAATTACCTGTCAAAACAGACCTTTTTTGTTAGGAGAACATAGATCAAACACAGTATTGCTTGTTCTCTTGTGTATTTACTGCCAGAAACAGGTAGCTGCTTATTCAAGCTTGATCTAGCTGCTAAGTAACATAGCCTTTTTCCTTTCTATAAACATATTATGGTGTGCATCAAAGGAACGCCTGCAGGCCCAGCTGAGTTCAGGACTCCAACATTCCAGTCAGCAGCAGTCCCTGCCCTAAAGACTTAGAAATATAAATATACAAAAACCAGCAGGCTGAGAAGTAGGAGCAGGTATTTCAAAAGCAGGTAGAATGTGATTACAAAGGCTACTGTAGTTATCCTTGGAAAGCCCAAAGAATTGAATATTAAACTTAGGTTCCAAGCATGGCTTTATATGTCCAAGATGCTTCTTCAAATGGGACTTAATTATCCAGGATATTCTTTAAAGATTTACCTGAAGAACTGGATTTTTATTTTTCATTGAAGCCAAGAAGTTTTTTTAGATGTATCGATTTGAATATAGGCAGAAGGTTTGTATGTTATGATACTGAGTGCTTAATTACCTAACTTTGGACAGCTAGGTAGTTAAGGTCCCCATATGATGCTGTGCCTAACTCCGTGTTTACTTGCTAGCTCAGTGGTTTCCATCTTTTTTTCCTTCCATTTATCCAACATGTTAAACACATTCAAATAAATCATCTGTCTTAGACATCTTGAAAGCCACCATTTCCCAGGGCTTGCAACTATTTGTCTTTCTATAGCATATTCTAGGATGGTCTTACTGGCTTTTGTTGAAGCTCTTCCACTTCTTGTGAATGAGTATTCATTGGAGTGCAAGTAAGGGCAGGACTACCTTTCAGAGTGCCACCTAAGATGGGCGAAATCTGTCCTCTCAGCTGTGCTACTTGGACTGTTAATATTCTTTCAGGTTTCTTTGGGAACAGAATCTGGAATGCAGCGACCCTTCTGCTTGAGGAATTAGTTCCAAAAATGCAGGTATGCTATTTGTTTCAGTTGATAATAAGATGCATATTATTCCATGTGAAATAACACAATTTCGGGAATAAAAATGGAGAGCGTTCTATCACATTTTCTTATGCTTAGAGGTATATTATTGTTTAACTCTATTGAGATACGGGAAAAATGGATTCACATCACTGTTTATTCTTCCAAGTTCTTATGCTTAATAAACAAAAAATAAGAGAATAGTTGGGGAATACCAACACTGCTGTCCCCATGTTTGTGTTCTCTGAGGCATTTCACCTTTCTGGTATGTAAGAGCTTTTGGTAATTTTGCAGCAGTTGACAACTTCTGGATGGTATTACCTGGAGGATGTGGGCAGAGGCTTGTCTAATATTGGGGATTACATGATGATGCTTGAGTAAAACAATATAACACACCGTAGGACTACACTAACTCACAGTAATGGCTTTTGAAGCCTTCTGTGGAAGACAAGTTGTTACAAATTAGCAGGCAAATATGCATTCACAAATAAGCAGTATTTATTATTGGTCATTTGTTTGGACACTTGTTCTTTAAATAATTTACGACAACACTTCATAGTAATCAACTAGTACAGATACCATAGTAGCATGTGCTGCAAGAATAAAAAGGGAACTGTAACGCACAACTTCTTTACAGAATTTTTCTAAAAATCTTTGTTTGAGAAACAGGCTGGGTCTAGTGGGAATAATTATGCTTGTGGAATATGTAAGATGTGTATGCGTAGCAGTAAGTACACCCTGGAGACCCTGACAAACCTAGAGACAAAACTGGGGAAGGCAGGGTGTCCTGCTCCATACAGCGTCCTGGTCACAGCATGTCACTGTCTCAGGGTTTTGGCTTTGTTGGTTCTGCTTTCTGTTATTGCAAGTCAACTTACTGTTCATGTTCATATTTAAAGTTATGTTAGCTACTGCTGCTAGATGTGAAAAATACACATAGATACACTCAAAGCTCATCTTTTATTTTTTAATATAATGCTGTTTTGAAAACTGGCAAGGAGAGGCAGGATGACCTAGTGCTAACGTGCTAGTTTGGAAAACAAGCAATGATTTCCTCTTCTACTGCTGAGTTCTGTGACATGGGGCACGTGCCAATATTTTTCTCTGCCACAGTTCACAGTATTGTCTTATCTCACCTGATAGGCTGGGAATAATTACTGCAGGTTACTGTGTAGCTGGGTATGCTGTATGTATTTTAGAATAAGTCCAAAATGTGCTGCCTGGGGCTTTTGGTTCTGAAGCTGTTAGCAGCTTTGATATTAAAAACGCAGATTCCATCACCTATGGGGAGTCTTTGTCCAACAAACTGGTATTTCATTTCAGAGATCATAAGATTTGACCAAGAATGGAAAGCAGTCTTAGAACATTGTTACGCGCAAACAAATAGACTGCTACTGCAATCAGACTTTACTTTTTACAGAACAGACAATGAGAGAAAGATATTTTAAAAGACAAGCACCTTCCCACTCCTCCCGTTCCTCCCCACGTGAACAGTACAACTGGTTCACAGTTTGGATTTTCAATGCCTTTTTTGTCTACTTTTGTTTAATGGTGTGGAAGAAAAGTGACACTGAGAACTTTTTCCAGAACCGTTTTAAGTTAAATTTAGATTTTGTTCTAATAATGTCTTCTGATCTCAATAAATAATACTTTAATAAAAAAGCATTTTGAGCATTGCTTTGACACTTTGGTAGGCCATAGGTGTAGGGTAGGGCCTCAGAGAATCCCTTGCTGGATCAAGGCATCTCAACAGGGGAAGGGCAGAGCAGTACACCACATGCAGAAGAGCGACACCCAGGGAAACTGCTGCAGGAGAAAGGGTTTCAGGTTGATGTGTCCTCACTGTCACTTGCTCATATGCAACAGCAGAAGTTTGACTAAAAATACAAATTACTTTAAGGATCTCTGGAGTATTTGGCTGTCCTCTAGGTAGAGCTGTGATTGGGTGGCTGTTGCACAAAATGTGTTCTATAGGTCCAGTTTTAATCCTTCTGGTAAGAAAGGTGGGTGAGAAACTGGGAAGTGTTATGCTATTGCAGCTACCTCCAGCCAAATGAGTTAAACTTGGCTCATTTTATTCCCTGCTACGCCCTGCTAGTCCACCCTACCCCTGCAGAAAACACACTGAATACATTTTCTTTCTCTATGATTTATGTCTTGTTCATTTCAAAATGCAATTTCAGTTGGCTAGAACCTCTCCTGTGTTTTGAATTTGATGTAAATTAGGAACTGCATTTGATGTAAATTACATTTGGTCAAGTTTTTGGGGTTTGTTTGTTTGGTTGTTGTGGTTTTGGTTTTGTTTATTTGGTTGGTTGGTTTGCTTGCTTGCTTGTTTTTTAAACAATAGAATCTCTGAACAGTGAACAGGCTTGAAGCTTTCTGGCTCAGTTTACAAGGGGGCAGCAGAGCCTTGAGGCATCTTTGCTTGACTAGAACACAGAGCATAGCTCCTAATCATAGCAAGCAATGTCACAAGTCCAGATGCGAATTTGCCAGGTTGTGACATAAGAAATGATAGCTCCTTCTTTTATCTGCTGGTCCAACTGGAAAGCTCCACAACTCCCCTGTTATCTCTTTGGAACTTCTTGTCATCTCCAGCGTTTGCTAATTCACAGCTGGTCTAATCCGTGCTTGGGTTTGGGCCATCATTTGCTTGGATTTAATATCTTTTTTTCTCCCTAGGATGTTCCCCTGGGGGTAAGCTAAAGAAGACATGACATATTTCCTTCTTTTTAGGAGCAATGCTCACCTTAAGCCCGAACACTCCCTTCTCCCTTTCCTTTATGCCAGTAGCCCTCTTTTGGACTTCTTCTTTAGTTAGTTTATCTTATACTGAAGACTTATTCTGAATTATTGCTGTCAGGAAGAGTCTTGGGCTCAAACCAACTTTCACTCTCCCCTGCTTCTTAGTGGTTCACTTGAGCATTTGGGTATTGATTGCCCTGTGACAACCCTTGTGTGGCATTCAGCAAAGCAATCCTGATCTTAAACAGTGCATAGATTATTCAACTGCAGTGGTTTGGGCAAAATAAAGTTAATTTTTGTTGGCCAGTATGGTGGCTGTCACTGCAGAATCAACACTTGCTCAAGGTTACTGTTCACTGGATAATGGTGAAGTTTGCTCTTTTTTTCTTTTCTTTTTTTCTTCTCAGTATGTTAAGAACGGGGAAAGATCCACGGTAATTCTTATGTTGTGTTATGGCAAATGTTGAATTTCTGAGTGTGTGTGTGAAACAGTGACAGCTGCATGGTATCATTTCTAAGCATTTTCAGCATATGTGTGTTGGGCAGGATAAGAAGGTTACCTCCTACATTACCAACTTTAAAGCATCAGAGATTCAGTATCCTATCTTTGTACTTCTCTTCATGCTTCGCTTTAATCTATAGCAGTGAGGTGCTGGGAAAATACACCTTGCCAGCAAAGTCTCCAAGCTTGTGAATCTTTGGAGAGTGTAATTAATGTCCCTCGAGACACTTGTAAGTGAGAAGAGAAAGAGAAGAGTGTAAATTTACTGTTCTTATTATTTCAGGGCTCAAAAGCTCCATGTCCTACTTTTTTTACTCAGAATCAAGTGTTACTCCAAAACCCCCAAGAATTATTGACAACTTTCAGATTTCTGAACAGGATTGTGGCAAGTTCTCAAGATCTTCTCTGTGAACTTAACTGCTAACAAATCTTAGGGCACATTAATCACTTGCTTGAGACTTGGACAGTGGTGAAGGGACCGTTAGTTAAGGAACAGCTATATCTAGTCAGCACAAAGGTCTGTCTTAAGCAGCAGCCCATGCACTGTGTGGTATAGATTATCATAGTACCATAGAATCATAGAATGGTTTGGGTGGAAGAGACCTTTAAAAGTCATCCTTTAAAGGTCATCAACCCTGCAATAAGCAGGGACATCTTCAACTAGATCAGGTTGCTCAGACCCCCATCCAACCTGACCTTGAATGTTTCCAGGGATGGGGCATCTATCACCTATCTGGGAACTGATTAATGTGGTGCAATGTTTAGAGACAGGTATGTGGCTTTTCTGCCGTTTCAAGGACATTCTACATATCCTTTTAGCATTCAGTGTGCCTGGTTTTGTTCCCATTTATTTTACTGTGAGTTCTGCAAATTTAACTAGGACTAGAATTTCTCTAAGTTCAATAATAACTACATACATTTCATTACCCAGGTCCACACAGTTTACCAGCCCAGCATTTAAAACCTAGGCCAATAATGAATTTAATAATATTGTAAAATATTGAAATTATTTCCAGACATTATATTAAGACTCTAGAGACAGTAACTTTTGATTCTTGAAATATAACATGCCTATTTAGGTCATAATTTCAGCTACAATGTCACTTGCTCCTTGCAACAGATTTCAAGGAGGACTCAGCTTCTTTGTTTAGAGGAGTACTGTGCAGTACTACCAAGCACACTTGGTAGATGATGACCCAAACCACATGGGTTCAGAATTTATGTTTCTGGAGAAAAGATTCAGAGCAGCCCTGCAGACAAGGACTTGGGGGTGTTGGTTGATGAGAAGCTTGACATGAACCGGCTTCAGTGTGCGCTTGCAGCCCAGAAAGCCAACTGTATCCTTGGCTGCACCAAAAGCAGCAGGTTGAAAGAGGTGATCCTGCCCCTCTACTCTGCTCTCGTGAGACCTCACTTGGCGTATTGTGTACAGTTCTGGTGTCCTCAACATAAAAAGGACATGGAGCTGTTGGAGCAAGTCCAGAGGAGGCCACGAGGACGATAAGAGGACTGGAGCACCTCCCGTATGAAGACAGGCTGAAAAAGTTGGGTCTGTTCAGCCTGGAGAAGAGAAGGCTGCGTGGAGACCTCCTAGCAGCCTTCCAGTACCTGAAGGGGGCCTACAAGGATGCTGGGGAGGGACTCTTCATTAGGGACTCTAGTGGCAGGACAAGGGGTGTAATGGGTTTAAACTTAAACAGGGGAAGTTCAGGTTAGATATGAGGAAGAAGTTCTTTACAGTGAGGGTGGTGAGGTACTGGAATGGGTTGCCCAAGGAAGTTGTGAATGCTTCAACCCTGGAGGTGTTCAAGGCCAGGTTGGACAGATCCTTGGGCAACATAGTTTAGTGTGAGGTGTTTCTGCTCATGGCAGGGGGGTTGGAACTAGATGATCTTAAGGTTCTTTCCAACCCAAACCTTTCTATGATTCTATGACTCTATGTGCAACAAAACACTTCTGTTCCTACCATTGCCCAGTATCCAGGATGCATCTTAAATGCACGCTCAATTTGCACGCACAAAGCAAGCGGGTGAGACTGATAAGCATCTGTTATCTTAAATACAACTGAATTATGAGAAGGCCAGATGTGGCATTTGATGCTTTTTAGAAGAAGAATGCTCTCTTGCCTGTGACCCACTGTTACTGTTAAGATGATGTAACAGCTGCAATAGGAGGAAGAGTAAAAGTATCGAGAGGAAGGGACAATTGCTGGCTGCTACTCACTACTCATCCTGGGGAATAGAAGCACTACTTTGAACTGCTGTAAGAAGACTGAGTGCAGGCTTCTTAAATCTCTTGATGGTTAAGTAAATTATGTGTGTGTGTGTGTAGATGGGTTATTTAGAATTCTACAGTGAATTTAATTTAAATTGATCTTCAAATAGATATCAACAAACAGTTTCATTTGCCAGGGGAAATCACCTTTTATTGTTTTTAAATGAGAATGGTAATCAGAATGAAGTTTGGGTGAAAATTGCTTCTTGGTCTAGCTTGTTACTTCACTGTTCACTGCATTACCAAAGGGAAATAGCCATGTCCCCATCTAATCTGAACTCATCAACAAGTGCTCAAAAACATGCGTGGCTTGTTAGCAAATGCTATAATTAAAAGGAGGAAGGGAAATCCCTAGGACTAACATGTAGTAGGACCTGAAAAAAAGGGTCAGCTTTCTCCCTTGCTGTCTATTCCCTCCAATGTTTGCATGGTCTAGTCCTAACTCAGAACTGTTGCTCCTGTTGGGAGTGTTGTTTGCCCATGAAGAAGGGCAAATTTAGAACTTTAAGCTGAACAGGCTAAGAAAATGAGTGCTAAATTCTATCAAGAAGCAGATATTCTTCTCTAAAGCTATATGCAGATTCATCATGATCAAATAGCATGGTCACTATTCTCTTAAGCAGATGTTCATAACTAGCAATGTGGAAGGGTAAGGGCCAGAGTATAACCTAAAATCCACAAAGGAATCAGAATTTGACACTTAAATTTTGAAAGCAGCTGGACACTTAAAGATAGAAGCATCTAATGTCCTTTCATCTCCAAGATATTGATCTTCCTTTTTACACATTTGTAGAGAGTGTTGATTCTCCTTTTGGCAATCTTTTTAAGAAAAACTGCAAATGAATCTATCGCATTGTAGGTGTACATATAATACTTGGTTTCTGAAGTTTTCATATGGCCCAAGGTGGTCTCTGTTGGTAGGTCTTTGTGGGATAATGAACTGATGCCTTGGGCTTTATTTGATATTTGTGTTCTCAAGCATCCTTTCTTTGTTTCCACAGCAGCATACGTGCATTTATCTTAAGGAGAAAATGGGGTCTTAGCCTTTTGGGATTTTTTGTTTTGGTTTGGTTTAGGTTTTTTTAAGTATGGTTATTCATGTGAGGAAAGAGAGAGGTAAGGGGGGAGAATTATCATGCACATCTTAACAAAGAACTGTGCTGCAAAGTAGCTTTATCTTTCATACAGAGTTCCTCAGTCCTGTCAGCAGTGTCTGCCTGAATAATACATGGGGCGGGGAGGAAGATGTTTGGGTAGGTGTGGATTTCTACTAGCATGCAGTTTTTGGAACATTAGTGGTATTAAGATGTGCATACTCAGCATAACATATTCATTCTTCTTTGCCTCCTCATTCTTTTAGCCAATTAAAGCAATTTATTGGGACATAAATATGCAACAAAAGTAACTCTCAAAAGATTTTTTTTCCTCTGTCCTGTGTATGAATGTTGTCTGCATTTTCTTCCATATGCCATTCCAACTGCTGGCACATGCTTTTTAATGTTATAATTTTCCACCTCATTTCTTGAATGGCTTTGATTAAAGCTATGTACTTTTCGAGTGCTTGTTATTTCTTTTGGTTTAAAAATTAAAATAATAATATAAAAGAGAGGGTAAAAAGCCACCCTAAACTAGCTTCCTCTCTGCATGATTCTTGTATCTATTGAAGGAGATGTGTTAGGAAATTTAACACATATTGCTTCTAAACCTACACATACCATAAAAGATGCATTTATAGATAGTAGGCAATATTATGAATAGCTAAGGGCGGAATTGTCATGGAAATACCTAAGGGTAAGCCATGGGGTTTTTTTCAAGGCTAACAGTGAAGTAGAAAGTATAAAAATCTCATGTTCCTATTAGCTATGGTATTACAGTAGTAGATATATAATCGTTTATGGTGCATTATTTTTGTCTTTCATCACAGTTTCCAGTCACTTGAAATCTTGGAAAGCACATGTATATGTATAGCAAGCAAGCAGATCTGCTTCATAAAGGCATCTTAATTCAGTGGGAATTTTACCATCATTTATATTCTGCTTTTGTTGCTCTTGTAAATTGCTGGAGTACTCTGGATGTAAGATAGCTTTTGTTGTAAGGTTGTAGATAGTAGGTGTTGCACTTTTATAATGTCACCTTGTCAGCATGTACCTGATCCAAGAGGGCTGGGAATATTGTTTACAGCTGTTGGGCTAGCTAATGAATGGCTGTAACTTAAGTCTGTGAAGCGATGCCATTTTACACTTATCTGTCCAAAGTGGGTGCTCTGGTTGCTGTGTGCTTTTGAGGAGGTAGCATGAGCTGTAGTGGGTCAGGTCCAGTGCCAGCAAGAGGCAGAAAACAATTTAATAATGATGCTGTCCACACAGATTGGCCAGCTGGATGCTTCCAAAGCAGGTGGCAGCATCTTTGTACTTGAGAGAGAAAAATAAAATGTGAGAACTTTAAATTGGACACATTATTCCGTACTAAAAAGCTATGCAAATTAGAAACCTCTTATTAAATGAAAGCTAGAAGAAGCAGCCTTTCCATGTATTTAATCAGATTGTGTGGTTTTGATTGAAATTATTTCATTTTGTATGGAGGATTTAACTTCTTATAAATTATTTTTAGTTAACTTGAAGGTATATGTGAGCTGTCTATCTCTGGTCCCTAGATAACACTGAAATTATACTAGTTACAATTTTACAAATCTGACAAATCCCTGGTAATCATTATCTTAGTTGAAATCTAATTAATAGTAGTATAGCATTACAGTCGTGTGTCCTTTGTGAAATTTAATAGTCACTTGGTGACTTTCAGACACAAGCTGCCTGGTAGGCATACACTGGGCATTCTTAGACTAGGAGTATTCAAATCCCAAACATTCAGCAACATGCAGTTTACTGTGACATGGAACACCTTTAAGAATGTTCCTATTGCACAAGGAGGCATTTGAAAGAGCTTTTTCCTTGTGGTTTGGGTTTTTGTGTGTGCGTATGTGTTTTGTTTGTTTGGGTATTAGTAAATGCGACATCGGTGCATCTTGGGGAAGTGGTCCTCCAGGGTTTCTTTGCTTTGCTTTAACTCTCTGCATGTGGCATGCATATAAATTGGAGAGAGCTGATTCATTCTTCCTTTTTTTATTTCCAAATCCTTGTGAAATATATTATGTTCCATATGTTTACAGAATTATTCTTTGCTATGTTGTCTTAAGTTCCTTAGGCAAAATAAGGACTGCTTTTCCTTTAGTATAGCATTTAGTATTGCTCAGCTGAAGCTAAGTATTTTCCTCCTGGATTTATCTCTGTTTTTGCTTTGGTTCAGAAACAGACTGGAAGTCAGGTCCAGGAAAGAGATATGATAAAACAACTATTCAATTTAAGGTCAGAATTTTACTTTCTCTCCTGAATTTTACTATGTGTCTGAAACAGCCCACTCTGACCATCAAGCTCTCTAGCAAAGCAGTGGAGTCAACCTGAACTCATGCAGTATAGAAAACGAAAGAGGAAGGTGAGCATTCACCTGTTTTATGATAACTTGAGCCCTCTCACAAAGCTTTAGACCTTCAAGCCTGTTTTCAATACAGGCAGCTGAAATTTGTGTTTGTAAAGACCTTCCTCATTCAAACAGACAAACTTTGTTGTGTTTGTATTCCACTGCAAGCACAGTGCCCAACTGCATGGGTAAATCACAGGAGAGCTTAGCTTTGGGGTATGTATAAAGAGCGATATAATAGCACAGCAAAGTGCTTTATTGGTTCAGTGCTATTTGTGATCCAAACAGAACCATGATCCACCTGGAGAAATTACAAAGGAAAAGTGAACAGCAAGAAGAAGTTTTTCTTCTCTGGAATCTGCCCCTATCCCACTGGTGGTTTAGTTAGTGACCCATTTGTTATAGCTAACTGCTAGGAGTAAGCCCATGACTCTCTGGATCTGTTTCAGATTTGGATGCACCTTTTTTTTTTTTTTTTCATTCAGGTAGCATGGCAGATGTTAATGCTTCATGATCGTATGCAGTAGGATCAAAACCACCTGGAAGCCACTCCAGCAACCACAGCTTTGCATGCTTGTAATACAGCAAATATAACCTGTAAGTACTAGATCTCCTCTCATGACTGTGTTGGTCATTTCCCAGCTGATCAGCTGTTGCACATTTGAACTCTAATCACCATTATCACAGTATGTCCTGTTTTTTAAGGACACCTAATACTGAATGAGGTGTCAGAAAGGCTACCTGCTCTAGCTTGTCCCTTGCTTGATAGCATTTTTTTGGATGGTAGGAGTTGATTGTTGGAAAGCATTCTCTTTTAATGCAAATATAGCTTGGGTGCTAGAATACTGATAACCGAAGGAAACACTTGTGCTTTACAGATAAACAAGCTTTACATTAGGTGGAAGACCACATAACATAATTACTCATTCATAGTACCTTCCCTAAGCAATTGCATCTATCCCAATGACATCTGCCAGCAGTGCCACTGGAATTGTCTCTCCTAGATCAGTGTTGGGCTACAGAAGAAAGCAGCATCTTCACAAAAATCTTAGTGCATTGGTTTTCATTTTAGTCCTGATGAACACAAGCTTGAAGTGAAATGGTAGAAAGGGAGGAGATAAGCAGTAAAAACCACAACAACTTTAAAAATATCTATAAGACTTTTAAAAGACAAAAACCCAAAGAAAACTAGAGAAAGCCTACAGGCAAACCTAACGTGTCTCTAATACACATCTAGTCTGGAATTTCATCGTACTTCTGTTTGAGGAAAGAAAGACCAATTATCCCAGGAAAACACGGATTGCATTACATATGCATGCAGTGCCAAAGGGGGAGAATGTCGATTACTTAACACAAAAGTGCCGAAGCCATTAGTACAGCCTTTTAGAGTTGAAATAAACATGCGTATTATATGCCTGTAAATCCCAGTGGACAGCACAACTGGTGTCATATTCCACAGTGGATCCATTAGCAACATAATGTCATCTCACCACAGGCCATACTAATGGTTTAAATTAGAATGTGTGGGGATTTTTTAATTTATAAAAGACACTGCTGTCTGATTAGAATAAACCTCTTCAGCATAAAGCTGCTGGTCTTAAATGAAACCCCTCGTAATACACCACTTCAAACAATATCAGTGAATGGGAAGGTGTGGAGCTAAGCTTTCTGAGAGTGCAAGAACTAACAGGGAGTTGAAGAAAATCAAATGTATCCATGTGGTTGTTGATAGCTCAGAAAAAAGTGGTTGGGATGTCTTTAAAAGCAACTGAAATCCAATGTGGGGCAGGTGACAAAAGACATACAATGGTATGTTTGTGCAAAGCCATCTTTTAGCTGAAGATAATTGGCTTCAAAATATTATCGGCAATAATGCCCCACTGGCAGTAGTGGTGCTAATTGCTTGGGGTAGACAAATGGGCAGTTGTCATGGGTCTAACGTAGAAAAGAGTCTGTGTAATGCAAAACTTCAAAATCAAACCAATGACCTCAGCACTGAAAACAGAAGAATGTGTGGACTTGGATGCTGCTGCCCTTCTCTCATGATTGCTTTAAATGCCTCTGCCAGAGGTATGGAGGCTACTGCTGGGACTTCAAACATTTTCAGAAAACACAACACTTGTACGATATAGTTTCCCACATAATTCCCCCGTGAAAACGTTTCACCAGAAGGCTGTTACAGTAGGACACCAGTAATTTATGCCCTCCTATGGAGCTGGAGGGCAAACTGCTAACCTTGATACTGTATGCTAACTCATAGTACTACTAGCAGTACTTTCCTTTAAGTCTTCTGTCTACATACTTCTCTTTCCTTCAGAAAATGCAGATATGTATTCCCTCCTCATCCTCCTTATTGCTTACGGGCCTGAAAAATCATGTTCCAATTAGGAGAATCAGTTAAGCACAATAAATAGAGAGCTGTTTAGAAAACATATCTCATGCGGTTTGGTTGGGGGAGAGGAATGGAAATAACTTCTCTTCTGATTAATAGAGAAGCAGGATCGGGACCTTGTGCTCATAAAACTAATCTGAAATAGTTCTCACTTATTTTAAATGAGATGCTAACTCCACCACAGATTTCCTCCCCTTAAGGTACTAAAGTGCATTGGTCAGCTTACTTCTCACATCTTATGAGTACTGTTCTTAATACAAAGATGATTTGATCATAATTAGAGAGATCTCCAGTCTAAATACAGTAGTGCTCTTACCTTTAGTGTCTGGCCTACCAGAGGGTGCGAGCAGACCTCACAAGCTACTTAGTGGACCACATCACAGCCCAAGCTTCACTTTTGCACCAAGAGACACAACTTTTTCTTTCTCAGTAAAAGCACTGTGGAGTGGCAGTACCTGTTTTCTAAATGGGTGTGTATGAGTCAGCTACTAGAGTGGAAAAAACGCATGCTGTGCTCACACAAATCAAAAAGTATAAGTACCACATCCCTAAGAGAGGGACGATCCAATTTTTTTGTATGGAGATGACAGCAGAGGTGCAGACAGAAGGAAAACAGGGTGAAGTGTGGTGGCAAAGTAGTCCTCTTCAATTTGCATTGGAAAAGAGAGAAAAACAGCCTTCCGGGAAGTAAATGGTGTTACTATTTTTACAGTGAAGTAAGCTCTAGACAGATAAAACCTAACTCCTCACTGTACAGTGTCCCTTTTTTGGGAAAAACACTGTTGCATTTTGTTTCAGCAGAAGGATTTCTGAATTCCACTGTCTGTTCACATGTTTTGTGTATGTATCTATGCATGTTTTAGGAGCACCATTCAAGGGAATGCTTTAATTTCCTAGCTGTGTGCAGTTAAACCTCACATACATGTGTCTTATGCCAATCTCTTTGCTGGTGAGCTGGCTTGCTGCCTTGGAAACCTTGAATTTTGTTTTTTATGATGCTGGGAAATGCAGATATGCATAAGCACTATTAGCATTCTCTGTAAGAGAAATTGTTGAGCTAGCTGAATACAAGTCCTGTTTCCCATTTCTATTGCTGTTGCAGGATTTATCACATGACTGTGAACAGTCTCATGTAATAGAACTTGTTCTATAATATTACCTACCACATCCACTTTCTGCTTCAGAACCTTACAATCTGCTTGAGATTTTCAAAATTACCAAAGGGAGCCGTACACAAATTAGACCCCAACTTCTTGAAAGGCTGCTGCATGTTCTGACGCATACATGCTATATGAGGAGGCTCTGAGTTTGCTGTGACTCCAACTTCCCATCTTTAAGTGAAGAATTTTCAAAACTTCACTACATCTGCTGCTAAAGAGGCTTGATTGCTATTAGTAAAGCAGCTGAACTCATTTGCTTTTCCTGACCTCAGCATATAATTAGCATTCAGATTTAACAAAGCCTTTAAGGGAGCTGGGAAATCAGTCTTACAGTTCACAGTTGTATTAGAATGCTTAAGAAATGTGTGTTCCTGTTTTTTCCTTAGTTCAACAAAAGTCACAGTTGAATTTGCATTTCCCCAGTTAAATAATTTGTCTTCAGTTAGGGTAAGAAGAAAAAACTTCGAAGACTGTGTTCACAAATGGGAATGCAACATAAAAATTGGCAGCATGGCATAGTTTGCTCATCATATTTTTCAGTATCAGACATTAATGTGTAATGTAAGAGAGGTGAAAATAAAACATTCAAAGTGAATATTTGGTGTTGAAATGGAGTCAAAAGAACTCTGAACAATCTTTCCTGCAGTTGTCATGTTTTTGCAGATTGTTTGAATATTCAATTCTCGGGGTGAAGCTGATCCAACAGAGAAGTTTGGGATAGGTTGTAGTAAAAGCAAATGCCAAGCGGTCTTCTTTTGAGAAAACCCAGCCTGCCATTTCTGCCTGTTCGGATCTTTTAATGGGGGTCATGTTCAAAATGCCTGTGCATCTCTCTCCAATATGTACAACCTCCGTGGAAAACATTGGTGTGAGATTATTTTAACCTGGTTATCCACAGCTAGTGCTTTTCACACAGACTGTAAGAGGCCAATCAATCACACTTTTAGTTTGAAACATCAAAATCAGTCACCGAAGTAAATCTAGAAGGGCAGTAAAATTTTCTTCTTGTTGTCCCTTCTGTGAGGGAAAGAAAAAATATCTTCTTTGGCACCTATTCTAACAGATGCTTGAGGGACTTTGCCTGTGCACAGCAGGAGCAAAGAGAAGCCAGGGTAGCCAGGGAAATTGAGGCTGTGAAACTGCAGTGAGGGCCCGACATGGAGGAAGTCTAGGATATGAACCTGACATGTTTCATTGTGTTCACTTGAGGGAGAAGGAAAAATTAAACTTTTGAGAAGCTTGGGAAGCTTCGAAACAAATTTTATTCTCTGGCTTTTATCATAGTGTGGGCTGACTCAGAGAAACCTTCGGAGACTTCACTTTCTCGTCCTCGATACCCCCACTAAGCTATTTAGGGTTGGGTTGCCTCAGCTACAATTGAGCACAATAAAAAGTGAGATAATCTGTATTATTTTTGACCATTTATCTTGATGATTTGGCCTCAGTAGTGATATATGGGACTTTCTCTTCCACAGTAGATTCCTTACAGCATCTGATGTGGAAAGCCTTCAGCGTCCTCATTGGAGTGCCAACGTAGCAGGGACCTCTCTAATTCAAATGGCATGATAGATTGCTATGGTGACAGTTCTGTTGTGCAAAGCTGCCAGCAGGGATGTGTAGACTTAAATGCAATTAATTAAAATAAATGAAACCAGTGGATTGTCTTAGTTCAAGCTCATGAGTGAAGTAGTTCCTTTTTAAAACCTGATTTTATTGAAAATGTGTCCCAAAAATTCTACCATTCTTTTGTGGAGCCAAGAGTTTTATGTCTCATCATGGAACCCTTTATCATTTTTGCGCTTTCTGTTTTGAGCTAAGGTGCAACTTGAAGCATATCCATTGAGCCTTGGATTAGTTATCAGAATATTAAATGGTCAAAAATTAAATTGTGTTCTTTATTTTCTAAGCTTGATTTTCCACTTTCAGTCTCTAGACCTTTGCTTCTTCATTGAGAATTTCTATCATTGGGGATCTCTTCATGCAGGTGCTTAGGAGAAGCTGTTTCTTCCCTTCTGCTTTTTCTAGACCTTAGCTTATTTATGTGTTTTTTAAACAAATTCTTCTCATATGGTACTCTTTGTCTCTCTCTTCTCCTTGAATAAGAACACATGAACTACACAAAGCATTTCAGGTAATTCTCTGACTGCTTTCTCAATCTTGCCTTGTATCTCCCGCTTTAAGACCTGGCAGTCAGGCTGGCTCTCCACCATAACATGGGTTAACTTTAACTACGGAGAATTTCAATTCCTCTTTCTGTCTTATGGTCTTTAGTAACTCACTCTGTGGCACTGTATTTCAGGATTTCACATTCTTCCCCCATCTTACAATCACAGCTTTTCATCCAAGATATTTCATCATGTGTTTGGTTTATTGTCATGGTTTAACAAACCCTAACCACTCAAATGAATGATCTTATTCCAAGATCAAGTTCATCTGACAGACTCGTCATAATTATTAGTGAGTCTTCCACTTTTCAGTACTGCATGAATCCTACTTGCAAGGATTTAATAATGATTCTAACGAAAATGATACTGTGCCATTGAATGTTTCCCACTATATCTTTTCCTTTGTTCTACTGTTGCAGTACTTACTGCTTACGAGTTGCAAAGGTACATATTTTTCTGTATTGCCAAGTGAGACTAAATCAAATAGTTGAGAGTCCTCACTGGCTGCAAAAAAAATTTCAACAATATGACTATAAATTTTATCTTGCTGACTTTTTAATACCAGTTTCTACTATGTTTAAATCAACGTCAAGCTTATCAGCCTAAGGATTGCCCAGATACCACCTGGAATTTCGTAGGGAGAATTTAAGAGTATTTTAAAATATATTACTAGTACCCATTAAATAAAGGCACTACTAATGTATGAATACCTTGGTCAGAGTAAACATTACTTAGCAACAACTAAAAACATCGGTGTTATCAGCGTTGTTCCCAGACTGAAAGTCAAAAACACAGCACTGCACCAGCTACTAAGAAGGAGAAAAAATGACTGCTGTAGCTGAACCCAGGACAATGAATAAAGGACTACTGATAATTTAAATGTGTTTGTACTTGCATTCTTCTTAATGAACCTGTATTATAATCCATCCCAGCCACTGAAGAGGTGCCACAAGTAAATAAAAAGGACAGACAGGACCCCACCCCCATCCAAAATAATTCTGAATATAACAGAACTGGAACAGTCTGATGAGTATTGTCTGTCATATGCATGTGGTTTGCTTGGTTTGTTTTAAAGGAAAATGACAGTAGGTGAGGAAAAGATAGCTGAAATAGTTGAATTGTCTCTATTTTAGCTATTTAGCAATGGTGCCAGCTATGCTGTCACATATGTAGATGTAACTGAAGCATTTGTTGTGGTGTTCTCCAAAATTCTACTAGAAAAATTAATTCAGATAAATTTGAACTGAGATCTGGTAGATTGAAGATTGTCAGAATAATCATAAATGGCAAAGAGCAATGTATTGTGTGTGATGAAGAGGGGAGAAACAGTCAGAAGATGCTGAGGGACGAGGTCCTCCTCAACTTTCATTAATGACCCACAAGAAGGAAACAAAATGTGACTTGGTTTCACAGATGAAGAACTGAGAAACTGAGAATGCCATTTTGAGTACAAAAGCAATGCAGAGGGAAATGAGTAGGATTAAAACTAAGAAGAGAAATGGAGTCTAAAAATTGTCTGTTCGTCTAGAAGGAAAGAACATAAAAAGCATGACTTTGTCTGCAAACATAGACTTTGTTAGAGTAAAAACTTAAGTAACAGGAATGTTTAAGGAAATGCCTATCCCCTGACCAAACTGAAAAGCTGTTGGAGTGTATGGCCAATCATACTAAGGTATTTGTGTTGTTGTGTGTACATGCAGAAGCATCATTACACATACAGTGGATAATGTGTGTGTTTCCAAGTAAGGTGTAAAATAAACTGTCTGTCTGGTAAAGGAGTTCTCCAGTCTGTTCTGTACGGAAAGGAGGTGAGATTGTCTCAGTCTTTACCTGCCTATATAGGACATAGCTTTTCTGATGCTAGCCATCTGGCCAGCAATTTCAGTAATGTGAAAACTATCTTCCCAGCCACAACTACCAGCTGATCTGGCCCCTGCAGGTTGCCCAAAGCCCCTGTAAGCAGGGCTTTATAGTAGAGAAACTTAGGAGGCACAGTGAGTGGCTTGTAAGGCTGCCACTTGAGGTGCAAGTATAAGGTGAGGGGTATTTTCATGACTCTCTCATGCACAGCTGTAGAACCACCTCCTCTTCTTTGCTTTTGCTACTAGATAAAAGATTAGAACAGATATGGTCAGTTTCCGTATCATGCAAGTTGAGTACACAAAAACTCATGTGGCCAAACAGTACAAAGTATGGTCTGAGCACTAAAAACAAGGGCAGAGAGGAACTGAGGTGTTGGTTGCTGTTTCCCAGGGCTTCATCTCTTCCCTTACAGTAAGAGACGTAGGTAATTGCTTTGCAATAGGGTCTTGCAGCAGCCTCACAGATGTTCTTGGGTCACTTATCCTTACTGGCAAGGATCAAGATGACCTGCTCCCTGGTGTTGCAGAAGTGGCACTTTACGTTTTCGCCATGTCTTGTAACTGGACTGTGTTTTTGAATGATACCAGAGCTCTGGTGTCCAACAGTGCGTCTACAGTATGTGCAATTTGTACTCCGTGTGCTCAGATGCAGGCATGTAAGGCATTACTAGCATATTGCTCCTACATTGGCTATTTTTGATATTAAGAAAAAACACAATGTGCTTCAACTAAGACAACTTATTTTTGATCTCTCTTTTGCCATCTTCTGCAAATATACTTGGCAAACCTGTTAATCAATGTTGACTGGTCTGCTGTGTGCTGTCTTATCTGTGTTTGATTATATTGCCTGCTATGATTTATTTAATATTTTTGTTTTGTTATAGCATAAATTTTGATGAAAATTCTTAACATGTGTGCTCACTCAAAATGAGATTTATTGAGGGTGATGGAAGAACACTTAAAATGTGCAGTGTACTGAATGAAAATATACTCATAATAATTGTGTTTGGTTTACATCTGCATTGGTAAAACATTGCAAAGAGCTTGAATTAAGGAAAGAAAACTGTCAAAATAGGGACAGGATACAGATTATGAGGGAATGGGGGAAAAAAATCTTTTGCTTTGGCTTATTTCTCTCAAGACTGAGTATTTTATCTCTATGCTACACAGTATTTATGGGGTTTCTTCTGAACCCTTGTTTCTTAAAGAAAACTAGTTAACACGTCAGTCAAACTCCTGAGATGTGAGCCTCAAACAGAGTCAGTTTTGCTCTTTCTTCTAGTTATATGTAGCTGCTCTCTGGACCATGTGTAGAAGTGGCTTTGGAGAGAGGGATGTGACTGCATCAGCATCATGATGCTACTGGTCAGTGCTAATGAGGAGAGGCTGTACACTTTGGAGAGAGGGATGTGACTGCATAAGCATCATGATGATACTGGTCAGTGCTAATGAGGAGAGGCTGTACTACAATCCTGTCTTATCCTCCACCTTCCCTCTGCTATTGGCACATTCCTGGCTCATTTGCTCTTGTGTGGTTGTGATATCTGAAGCAGAGATTGTCTCTTGCCATGTGCAGGTTTATCACAATGAAATCTTGAAGCAGAGGTCTAATGTCTAATAAGGGTAAATAAATAGCTAGAGAGCACACAAGAGCTCTGGCCTTGATTCTTGCTGGTACTTAAAGGCCATGTGATAATGATAATTATCTTTTTTTTTTTTTTTTTTTTGCAATTATGGAATTATGGTCTTTTCTGTGGTTTTTTGTTTTTTTTTTTTTTCCCCTTATGACTACTGCATCACCATTAATTGTTACTCTTAAAAGTCTGGCAAATTTTCGGTGTAGGTGGTTAAGTGTCAAGCGTCCTGCATTTTTTTATATGATTCAATATAGGTAAAAAGAGTCCTAACCTTAAAAAAAAAACAAACAAAAAGCCCTCAACACAACCCCCCTCAAGCCCTCTTCAACATTATTCCTGTCACCTTGCTTTTATTTCTTTTATAGCACTAACTGGGGTAATCCTAAAAAATGACCGTAGCTCTGTCATCAAACCACATAACATGGAAATGCAGAAAGGTTGTGGTATGTGAGCTATGTCAAACAAACCAGAAGAATGCAACATAGCCTTGCTTGATTATTTCAAAATCATCTCCTTTCTATCTTGCTGTGCACCGTGTGCAGCACCTGGCATCATAAAATCACAGAATGGTTTGGGCTGGAAAGGACCTTAAGATCGTCTAGTTCCAACCCTCCTGCCATGGGCAGGGACACCTCGCATTAGACCGTTCCACATCATGCTGTGCCCTGCAGCAGTGTCCCTCTCCCATGTGTTTGCAGACTACTACTCAGTGAGGGTAACCATGCTGTAAAATACACATATTCAAAGAAAATGGCACATTTTCTGCATACCTCTGGAATTTAGAGAAAATTGGTTCATTTATTTTTCTATTTATTAATTAGAAGTTGAAGAAATATCTGCTTATCTTCTAGTAGGTGAGTTCAGGATAAATAGTCAATGGACTGTTCTCCAGGAAGGGTGGTGTGGACCTAGTATTCTGGGCATGTTGGTTCTGCTTTGGGCTCACTGATCTGCTGGATCACCTTAGGCAAGTGCATCTAGCTCTACACTTTGTCTTATCAGCTTCTCCTTGGGGTCATGACTGATTTTTGTTATTTGTTTGCGTAATTGTTGCTGTTTGCATTCCTGTCCATAGAAGCACCGTGGCTAGCTTTCTTTCACTTATTAGGAGAATAATGTTGTCATCTATATTATCTCGAAGCAGGCTGTCTGTGGCTTATCCCCTTCACTTAAGTCAGCAAGCCCCACTAAAATGCCTTGTATGTAGTAATCTGATTAAGAAGTCAGCAACCTGAGGATATGTAAGGTAAAACCTGCAGAGACTGTGCCTCCATGTCTAAGTCTATTAAAGTGAAAGAACAGAAGGCTTACAGCCTAAAGCTTAATTAAACAAGTGGATTTTCAGCTAATGTCCTGGAGAGAGGAACTGCTGTGTGTAAATGATAATAAGAGACTTTCCTGCTAAAAAAAACCCAAACAAACAAACAAAAAAACCCCAACAAACAAAAAAAGAAAGCTAAATAAAAATAGCTGTCAAATTATTCTGAAAGCCACTGGTTTACACGTCAGTCACAGGATCTTGCTGCTTATGGCAACAGCCTTTACTGACACAAGATTAGAAACGGCTTTTTCAACTGTCATCCAGGACTGTGCAAGTAATTGATTTTTAGGTTCAGCTGCCAAACTAAAAATAACAATAATAATAAAAAATGGCTTAGAATGGATCACATGTAAGACTCTCCCCATCCAAATGGAAAACCAGCATTAGTTTGCATGAATAAAATATCACAATTTGGTTATTTCTCAATAAAAGTGAAAAACAAATTGATAGATTCTCCTTACAGGTGAGTTAATTGGTTTCTGTTCTGTTATGGCAAATATAGGGGTTTTTAAAATATCTCATCTGGATTTGGATATTTCTTAATATCAACTAGCTATACTTTCGTCACATAAAGGGTCAAATTCTGAAAGCTGTATGTGCTGTATTGTTCTCAAGGGAGATAACTTGGGCATCTGATAACATCTGATTGCATGTTCATAAGATTCATAAGGGGAAAGACAGTGTGATGTGAAAGCTGCCTTCAAGATTAGAATCCTTAAAGTAATCAAGTATTTGAAGCCTAACGTAAAAAAATGCAAGTGGAAGTGTACAACTCCCTTTCATCTCCCTGTAGGTAGGGAGGTCCAAATAATCTCTTGTGACAAAACAGCGTAAGCAAAGGCAGCATTTGTCTTCAGGATGTATTAAGGTGCCTTTTGAAATCATCAGGGAGTTAGACCCAGGTGCTGGCACCCCATACTCATGAGACCCTGTGATAAAAGGTGCCACTCCTGTTACTGATATTTAAGTTCTTAAGTTCACTCACTCCAGTTTTTCCAGTTGCGGGCACTGCAAACCCCCATACACAGACATGTACACAGAAAAGAGGATGGCACTTGCCTCACTGTGTAAAACAAAAATGGAAATTGATAAGAAAATAGGACAGACTGTGCCAATCAGGTGCAGGGTGTTGTCAGAGAAACATCCAGAGCAGCCCTCTTAACAGGAGATTGGTCCTTTTTATCCCCTCATCTCCCTCTCTTTTTCCACAGTGGTTCCTCTCCAAATCACCTAGATACACTCTTCTTCCTTTCTTTGATTCCACTCTTGAACATCCCATAACAAGTCCTGAGCAATCTCCAAATATACTTTGTTTGCATCTTTTAATATGAGTGTCCTGCCATTGTGCATCTGTGCTCCTTCATGTATGTGTAGACCAGCTTTTATCACATAACCTAATGGTGTTATCTTGGCTTATTTTTTCACTCAGTTCATATGTCTAAGGGGGTTATGGTGCGTCAAGGGCAATGTGCATTCTCTCTTCTACAAAAACTCTTGGGTGTTTTTGCTGAACACAGCACAGCCTTCAGTGCACCAAGCTGTGTTTCAAGAAAACTACCTCTGGGAGTGTGTTGCCTGAGTTTTTGCTTTCCCTGAGACTCTGGTCTAGCAGAGACTGAGATAAAGGGTTGACTGAGTTTACTGGCAAATGGAGTTTAATGTCAAAGAAGCTTAAACATTTTGCCACCACCAAATTGGAATTTTGTTCACTTCTGAGAAAAGTTTCGACACTTGTCCTAAGTCTGGAAAACTCAGCTCTACTATTCAGTTCTTAATCCTTGTGACTCTGGCTTCTGTCTCTCAGCTGTAGATGCAAGAAAGCCTTTAAATTGCCTCCATTCTGACAGATCCATCTTCTAACAACTTTACACTACATCTCTCAGTGTGCCAAAACCTATGTTTAATTCAGGCAATTCATAGTAAAAGGCCTCTGGTAAAAGAGTCTGATGAAAAGTAGGCTCCAGGACTTTGTGCTGTTGTTAGAAGAATTCTTTTTTATCCTCTATGAAGACTCCAGTCATGCCGTGGCTTTGACTTAAGTTGGAGCCAATGGAAACCTGTTCTCTGCATCATGCTGGGTTTCCATAAAATAATACTCATGGAGCTCAGCTCTCCCAGTTATTTCTATTGCCAGTAATACTGGGGACAAAAGTGAATTTATATCTGCAGCTACCACAAAGCCACCATGCTATAGGGTAATGGGAATTACCATGGAGTAAGCCTGTCTAGGGACCTTTCTCATTTCTGACCAAAATCTAGTGACTGCTATCGACTAATGCTGTTACCAAGCAGGAGACATAAAATATCATTTCAGAAATAACCAAAGGAAAGTCTTTTTGGCAAACCTGTCTTTCCAGTTGTTATGTTCTTGGAAGTAGCTGTGGATGCTCCTTCTGTTCCAAAGCATCTAACCCCTCTGTGCTCTGGCTGCGCTCCCAGCCTGGGTGGCTGCAGCTACAACCATCCTGAGCTGCACATAGACAACAGGTAGATCTGCCTCTGTGATGGCTGCACAGATATATCTGCAAGAAACAAGGACTAGTAAATAACAAAACAACGGGAGATCAGGAAGGAGACAGGAAAAATTAGCAGCAAATGTTAATCACTGGGACGCTAGTACAGCAATGCTTAAAGATGCTTTTGAATGCATATTCATCAGCTCGATTTTTTGCCCGGGTTTGTTTAGTCAAATTTGGAGGTAATTTTCAACACTTCCTAGGTGACTTCAGTGCACACCTTGTAATCTAAGGGATTTTATCTTCCTGTGTAGCTCAGCTGTGAGACTGGCTTCATAGTAAAAAGTGTGCTTACCCTTGCCTGAATAAGCCATGTATGATAGCGTTGTCTGAGAGCTCTGATTTTTCCCTTACCACATGACAGTGTTCACACCTCATCTGTTCCCTGCCAACATATATTCAGGAGGAAGTTGCAAAAGCATAGGGGTTTTTTGTGGGATTTGTTTTAATTGGTAAAAAAAAAGTGTTTTTACTGTTCCTAGGTAAATTTGTACTTTTCTGGTTTTTTATATATATAGATGCAATTGGATTTTTTTTGTGTAATCAGAGGAATCCAGGTGTAGAAGACTGGAAAAGCATTATGACCATCTCAGTCAAACTCATAATGATTTTTTCAAACATATGCTGAAACTGTGTACATACTTCAGTGTGGACTTGCCATAGGGGAACAGAATACTTTCATATAATATCTCACCTAGTGATGGAGATACTATATAGAACACAAATGCAATTTGCTATGCACGTGTGCATTTGCTATAAGCCTTGCTGATGTTTCTGTTTGGTACAGTGTGTATTCTTTCTTCTGTAATAGGTGACAGCCTCTTACAGATCCTTTCTGAATACAGGGCAGTTTCTCTAAGGGTCTGTCAGATCTAATCTCCTTGCAGAGAAATCCTGGGAAGTTCCCAAGCTTTTCAACCCAAGTTGCGTGGGCTTCTCTCCCACCTTGAGCCTCTTCACTGATTTTTGTTCCAGATGATTTCTTCTCATCACCTAACATGAACTCACCTTGGCTTCCGTTCAGTGCTAAACAAAACAGCCTTGTCCTGAGGAAACAGCACAAAGAAGAGATTCCAGTGACTCTCTCTTGCCTCTGAAGAAAAAGCTTATGTTTTGTAAGACCTTTTCTTTATGTTCTTTGGCAAATGGACTTGTTAAATATATTATTACCAGAGACATAACTGATTGATTATCTCCACAGCAGTTGAAAACTGTTTCAGAAAACCTTTCACAAGGCAGAGCTGGGGGGCTAATGTCTGTAACGCCTTGAGAGACCCCTGTTGCTAACGGGAATCTTCCTGTGGAGCCCATCAGCAGCAGATGAGGCTCTCATCTGTCTGCATAGCGTATCTGACAGTGCAGAGCTCCATGCACTGTGGTGAGGACGTGGAAGTGTACAGCTGCTTCATGATGTAAAGCTTGGTGTGATGAGTGCAGAACTAATGGAGGAGAAAAACCTGCTACCCCTGCAGGTCCCCTTCTCTTCTTCTGAATCTGCCCTATGCAGTCTGAGCATCTCCTGCAGTGATAAGTAACTGTTTCCTATAAGGTCCTGTGAAAACAGGAGCCTGGGGAGAGCCAGGTACTTCTTCCTTGTTTCACAGTAATTTTACTTACCAATTTTTGTTTTTTTATTTTTTTAAAATATGGAGAAAGAGATTAGGAACATAGAGCATCTGGCTCAGGGTACATGTATGGGCCACAGACTGTGGGCATGGAAGCTCCCAGATACATGGCAAGTAACAGGGCCATTAGGGCTTCTGCTTCCCCTCCACCTCAAGTAGTGGTAACTGCCCTTCATCCCAACCCTCTGCAGCCACTCCAAGAGGCCAGTATCCTATAGACAAGGACCCAAGTAGGCTCAGTGTTGCCACCTGTTGCGTGGCTCTCTGTATGTCTTTTAAGGTTCCCTGGTGTCTTAGCAGACAGGCTGCTGGAAATCAGTAAAGCCCCATGTAAACCCTGACAGTATTTCAGCTATCCTAACACAAGTAATTTCCATGAAATCCTCTGGATTTGATGAATTGTCCTCCCTTTGCTTCCATCAAATGCTTTCCCACCTGCTGTAGCTGGAAGTATTTTGTTGTTCATGGAGAGAAGTACAAATCCTAAGAGCAGTCCCGTGACAATGGCAGTGTTTGAGAGCACAATGTTTGCCATTTCCTCTGTGGATAAATGAAGAGAACAAAGATTTATTGAAATCCAAAAGTCTGTTCAACTTCAATTGCAGTGGCTCTGTCTTGGCCTTCTGCCCTGCACCTGTTCTAGAGGGCTAAACAGTAAAGTGGTGTCACACTGGTGTCACTTGTGCGACAAGTAAATGGAAGCAGTTGAAAACCTTAGATACAAATTGATCTGCTCTTGGCAGAAGGCTCTGCAAAATGGAAGACACTTGGGGTTTTTTTTGACAAAGGTATTTGTAAAAAACTGAGCACTAAAAAAAAGATTACTAAGAGTTAGAGGATATTCCTGAAAATGTTCTTGCAAGGTTTTCCATTGTTACACCACTGGAAACATATACCTAGTCTTGTGTCCCAGTCCTTATTTGCAAGATACTTAAAGGGAACTGGATATTTCGTTTACAGCCTTTTCTGTTATCTCACCTAATTCTGTTTATCCCATCTTCTAATACTTCTTATAAATTGATATTTGAGGTTCCTGTGCCTCAGTTCTGGTGCCCAGGGCTACATCTGTAAGTTAAAACTTCCCTTGACCCTCAGTCAGCAGCGTTGGGCAGTCACCTAGGTGCTGCTGACCACCTCAAACTTTAGTTTTTAATTCATCTGATATGAGGACAAAGTATGTTCCCAGTATTGGGGTTAACTTGATAGAATGAGAGGATACCACATGACTTAAAATAGCTTACCACACTTAGTGATGAATGGTGTGCCTGAGAACAACTCCACCACATTTTATTTTAGCAGTAAGCGTGCTCCTAAGCTTTCTGGGGCTGATTTTTCCCAGTCCTTCCAACTGGGAACAGCCAGAAAAACAGAAGTCAGCAGAGGGTCGCTGCCACTGAGTTGCTGTGCCAGGTTGAAAGCCCAGCCCATTAAATATGAAAATCCATTCATTGTTCAAGTTTTGATTATATACTTAAGACCAAGAACAGCATAACCAGAGGAGCGTAAATAGGTGAATGTACATCGGACCACATAATTGTCAGGGTGTCTCTAACCATGGAAAATTTTGTTGTAAATATGTGATTAATGCCTTCAATTATTATCTCTAATTGAACAGACATGGATAAGGCCCACTTTGTAAGCCCCGATAAGCCTACTGCACAGCTGCTAGGAGAGTACCGAGACCTGGTGGGATCGAACTGTATTGCATTTTGTGTTTTGTAAGCACAGCGTGTTGTTGGAGCCTAGCAGAAAAATATGAGTGATTGTTGAAATTCCATTCCTGTAATCTGCTGAAGTACTGATGCCTGAGAAGACAGAAAGGCTGTTTAGCAAATACGCCCTTGCATTGTCATTAGTATTAAGTAATGGGACTTTAATATATTTAGATCATAATAATCTATCAGTTTAATATCAAGTACTCAGTGGGAAGTCCTCAACCCCAGTCCTATCTCCTCTTCTTCATTTATCAACAAGCTCAACAAATGGAAGCCTGCAACAGTGTAAATACAGTGCTTATTGCAGGACAGAAGTAGCTTGCAGGCCATATATTTTCAATTGCTGATATAAGAGGTATGAAAACAATTTGAAGGTATTTTTTCAGGTGAAAATACAAGTTTTAGAAGTAAAACCTTATTTTTCCCCTCAAAAACTAGTTTGGATGTAATTCTGGCACTTCTCCATTTTTAAACTTTGGATTAAAATTGTAGTCTTGATTTATTTTGTAAGGCACCTATTTTCCTCTCTTTCCTCCACTCCCCCAGTTTATAAATCTCAAACCAGTGTGCCAGTTGAAAAAAAACACAACCCTCTTTTGAAGACCTCCAACTGAAAAGAGAAACCTTTTCCGCAAGTTTTTATCTGCGTGCAGTGGGAGATAATTTTTCAAGCATGTCTCAGTGACTTGCTTGTATTTGTAAAGCAATGGCAAGGCTGGAATTAGAAATCAAGTCTCCTGAACCTCAGCTCTGTATTTCTAATGCAGTTAGTGCTTCTCCCAAGGTGGATGCTTTTAAAATGATGGCAAAATCATTGAAATCTGAGATGTTATGAAAAAGGAAAACATGGTATTTTTGAAAAACCTTGGTAGAACATTGGTGCAGATGGCAGTGGGAAGGAGATGAAAAGCAGTCCCCTGTGAGAATAAAATGCATTATACTCAGTTCACCTTGATTATGGAGCACATCACTCTGAATTCCATAGCACAGTGTTATTTCATAAGAAGCATGTGACTAGAAGTTCATGTTGTTGCAATTGCCTGCACTTAAAGACACCAACGTCCCTATCCCCACCCACCATACAAGGAATCAAGAACTAAAAAAAACCCTAAGGGCTATTATTAAGAGGAAGATTTGGAGCTAGGAGCACTTAGTTCCTTGGGCTATGATGACCAACCATTGCCACTGGTGCTACTGGGATTCACTCTCTGCTGAGGTCTGTCTGGTTTCCCTGGAGATGCTGCCTGCATTGTGATTAAGCAGTTAAAGCTAGAATAGTGGGGAGCTGGGGTGAGACATCGCAGAGAAATTGGGGTGGGGCCAGTACTTTACCTTCAACATCAGCATGTTACTACACGACTTCTGCAAGTGTAAAAACAGAGACACACACCGTGCTGGTTGTTTAAGTTGTGACATACATTTTTAACACGGGAGGCAGGGATGCAGACAGCGCTCTAATTTGATCTCTTGACCAACGGCAGCAGCAAGGAATTTAATTTGCAAGGTATAAGAGTTAATGGTTCAGATATTAGGACTGCCACATCCTGGGACTCTCAAGCATGACTAGGCAAATGAGGTGTGATCAATTGCTTCAGTCCTGGTTGAAGGCTGTATACCTGCACCTTCTGCTGCTATGAAAGATGGCCTGACTCATTTTAGCAAAGTATGTGGTATTCCACCTTGTAGTAGTACAACATAGGGAAGTGGGTGTTCACCACAGGTAGTTACAACCAGCAGCAAATATCAATGCAAAGAAAGTATAGCCTGGAGGAAACCTCTGCTGGTACTTTCCATCTTGGGTCTGAACATGTTGGACCTGAAGATCAAGACCGACAGTGAGACATTGTGAGATGTTATTCTCAGTTCTTCTTAACATTTGAAGTGAGAGGGGACCCCCTCGTGTTTTCTCTTCACTGATACAAGCCTACCACGAATAACATACATCTGCCATTGTGCTTTAGGTTCCTTGTTGCTAGCCACACTTCCTTGTGTGGGATTGCTTCTGGAAATAAGGCTGATTTTCCTGATTAAAAGGATTGTATAAGCAGGAGGTATTGTAAAATATCCATGTATACTGGGTTTGCATGTCAAGCTTTTGGTAGCGGGGAATGGCTACAGGGGTGGCTTTCTGTAAGAAGCTGCTGGAAGCTTCCCTTATGTCCAATAGGAACATTGTCCAATAGAGCCAGTGTCAGCTAGCTCCAAGATGAACCCACCACTGGCCAAGGCTGAGCTCATCAGTGGCAGTGGTATCACTTCTGGGATAACATATTTAAGAAGGGGAAAAGTTGCTGCACAACTGGGCAACTTCAGCTAAATAGAGGAGTGATAACATGTGAGAGAAATGCTCTGCAGACACCAACATCGGTGAAGAAGGAGGGGAGGAGGTGTTCCATGTGCCAGAGCGGATTCCCCTGCAGCCCATGGTGCAGACTGTGGTGAGGCAGGTTTGTGCCCTGCAGCCCATGGGCATCCACGGTGGAGCAGATATCCACCTGCAGGCCATGGAGCACCCTACACAGGAGAGAAGGGTGCCCAAAGGCTGCTGTGACCCTGTGGGAAGCCTGCACCAGAGCAGGCTCCTGTGTCCTGTGTCCCCATGGAGAGAGGAACACATGCTGGAGCAGGTTTGCTGTAGGACCCCATGGAAGGGACCCACGCTGAAGCAGTTCATGAAGGACTGCAGCCTGTGGAAAGGACTCATGTTGGAGAAGTTTGTGGAGGACTGTGTCCTGTGGGAGGGACCCCACAGTGGATCAGA
>NW_009943971.1:69850-128741 GCF_000696875.1 Nestor notabilis
GAGGAGTCCGCCCCCTGAGCAGGAAGGAGTGGCAGAAAAAATGTGTGATGAACTGACCATCAACCCTCATTCCCCATCCCTCCACACTGCTGGAGGGGAGAAGGCAGGGAAAATCAGGAGTGAAGTTGTGCTCATGAAAGAAGGGAGGGGTGGGGGGAAGGTGTTTTTAAGACGTGGTTTTATTTCTCATTACCCTACTCTGATTTGATTGGCAATAAATTAAATTAATTTTTCACCAAGTCAAATTGCTTTTGCCTATGATGGTAGATGGTGAATAATTTCTCCCTGTCCTTACCTTGACCCACACGCCTTTCACTATATATTCTCTCCCTAACCAGTTGAGGAGAGGAGTGATAGGGGAGCTTTGGTGGGCACCTGGCATTCAGCCAGGGTCAATGCACCACACCATGGAATAAGCTGCTGAGATTTATCAATTATCTAAACAGAGATGAACATGAGGTGCTGCTTGAATGCTGCTGACTTGAGGGTGGTGTTGGTACAGCAGGCATATACCAACCTGGCTTTTGAGCTGGCAGGATTTGCTTGTTGCTCATTACATTTGAGCTCAACAGAAATGTAATTTCCCAGGGGCCTGGCAGCTCAGTCAAGACCATGTTTCTGAACAAAAGAATGATTTTAGCATTTAGAGATCACGTAAGCACTTCCTTACAGCACTGACTCTGCAGGAGATGAAAGCTGTTTCTAGTGTCAATTCATTAATAGAAGGCCTTTATATCAAAATGCAGCTACTTGAATGGATTTCCCATAGATTTTTCACCATGTGTTGGGATCCCAGCGGGAAACTTATTAGTTGTGAACTCATCAGAGGGGAGAGAAAGTGAGAAAAGGTGATAGATTCATGAAATCAATTTGGACATGCACAGGTGATGTTTAGAGAGTGAATTTTCCTTACATGTTCCCCATTTTTAATAAGCTTCCTTTATAGAAGAAACTGTTTTCTTCTTCCTTGCCTCCCACGGTTTGCCTTTTAAGAACTAACCTCAAATCACCAAAAAGCAAAGAAATTGGCTATTTTATTTGGTGAACTACTGACTTTTTCCATGCCATTCTGGTAATGAATGACTTAATGGGAAGAGAGATCAAAGACTTGTGTTTGCCGTGGGGCAGGTGGGGTTTTGGCAGAATGTCTCAAGTTTTTAATTCTCTCTGTATGCAGTGGTAGAGATACCCTGTACAGTGATTAGCTGTGTTTTACGTAGTCCCCTGCTGTCAATCTCAAGGGAGACAGAGCTGGGCTTCTCCAGGGCCTGTGAGATAACCACATGCTTGCTCCAAATAGTAAAATACTTTCTGCTATATGTAACAAAACCAAGTAACTCCTTTCCTTGCACCAGCTCATATCTAGCTTGGATGTCTAGTATATGCGAAGGTCTTGCAATTGAGCCTCTGACCATGTCTTGTTGGGTCTTTCATGGGATCATATCTCTTTCTTGTTTGTGTAGTGCTCATCAGTGTGGTTTCAGCTGATTTTCTACACTGAAGTTGTACTGCAGCAAATAGGTCTACATGTTTCTCTGAGTCAGTATGGAGAAATTTAGCTCCATTTTGTTCCCTATAGTCTCTTTTAAAAATGCATCCTTCATGAAAGAAATATGCCAGTCTGAAATTCACCTGTGGCAATGTGTGTAGCAGCTCACAAAATTATCTCTCTGAATTGACAGATCTGTCTAAAATGTTCATACAAAGAACTAGGGGGCATTGAAGGAGGCCAGCAGGTTGCGAGCATAAAAGAAGTGAGAGGAGATGACTCTTCATTGAAGTTTATCTGTGCAGCCACTTGCCACATAATATAGTGGTTGCTGTTTATTGTTGATAAAAGCTCTCACTGTTTCAACAGGACTCTTGAGCTTTTTTGAATATAAATTGAATGAAACATGCTAAATAAATAAAGCCAACATTTGGCTCAAAGTCCTGGAGTCCACAAAGATATCATACTTGCTTGTAGTTAACCTCTTCTTAATGGATGCCTGAAGTCAGTGGTTTCTGTCTGTATGACTATGCCCTGGCTCTGACCACATATGACCATTCCTATGCTTTTTGTGGTTTTAAGAGTGAAATTTGTATAAAGAGGAGTCTGCCTTGCTAGAGAAAAGACTCCGCTAACCTGCTTTTTGAGCTAATACTTTACAAGTTCAACAATTTCTTCTTGCTATGTTTGTTAGAGAGCTTGTGCAAATACGAGTGAAGCCAGGGGACAATTACTGACAAGCAAGAGCAGGAAAAAAAATTAACCCTTTTTTTTCCTTCCCCAAACTTTAAACTGTGAAATGTGAAAAGTAACTGTTACCTATTTTGATTTGTCATGGTTTTCTTTCTTGCATCCTGTACTATTGGCATGTCAGCGGGTGAATGGATCCCTCATCACCTCCATTGCAGACCAGGAGCTAAAGTTTATCCTGGCATAGGAGTGGGACTTGGGAAAAAAAAACGTTTGTAAGGAAGGACCAGTGTAGGTTCTGTGTTGGATATAAGTTGGATTACCATCAAAATCAGTCTCTAGAAGGTCACTGGGAAGTAGCTTATAAAGGCTCTTTGGAAGTATTTTTACCCCCTGACCCTATCTGCCTGGCTAGCACAGTTGGTAGAGCAGAATACTCCTAATCTCATTAAAATTTTCCTAATTTTAAAAATGTAATAATAATTTGTAATTGGAAAAAAAGAGAGGAGACAAATGAATGTTATTTCCCTACCCTTAAACATGTCCTTCTGTGTTGTTAAATTTACCTTTGTTATGCCTGATTTTGTTCACCTTTCATGGGTCACTCTATCTTACTCAGGCAGGAAGCAATACATTATTCAAGTGAATTTTGTATACTGCATGTATGCAGCAAGCAATGGAAATGTCTGTATTTTGTGCCTGGAACAGGGAAAGACAAAAAGGGTGATTCAACATTAGTGATGGGATATCTTCATTGTATTGATCTCACATTTTAATGATAGAGAAAACCTGTTCACTTGACACTAGTTCATTTCTAACTAATCCTGATAGGAAAGGTTCTGGAGAAAATTTATACTAAAAATACTTAGTCTCTTCAGAATTAGGTGGAAATGATGTAGTATGTGCAGGATTTGGACTTTCAAATGCTGTAAAAGGCTGTAATTTACAACTTAAATACTGTAGTTTGTCACTACCCTGAATCAGGAAAATGAATTCTGTGAAGGATTTAATAGAAGTTGTAACATGATGGAAAATATAATATCTTTATGATTAAAAAGCTCCAAATTTTGTGTTTTGGCAACTTTATTGTACAAACACCACTAATTGCAAAATCAGGCTGAAGATGGATCTAGAAAAACAACTGAAGAACTGGAATCGTATGCCAAAAACTGTGCATCTCAGGAAAGATAAAAAGCTGTCTGGATTTCTTGCCAATGTATCTAAAGATAGAGAAGCTAGTGGTCAGGAACACAAAATAGGAGAACACTCTTCTTGCAGGACTTTATTCATTCTGTTATGTCTAACCCTAAACAGAGAAGTATTGAGCAGGTACTAGAACTCTGAGGAGAACAAATTCTTCCTTTCATACTTATTTTCTGTCTCCACTCTAAAGAGCTCAAGGGTCTCTCCAGACAGCAATTAGCTCAGCAGTGCCTGTGGTGGGAAGACAAGTAGCGAAAACTTCCTCTGTGTCTGTGTCCATGGGGGAATGGCAACTCCACAGGCATGCAGGTTGATGATGCTGGAAGCTCCTCTATGGCACATCAAGATAAATAAAGAAAGCAATTGCATAGTTTCTTTCAGGACAAAACTAATTTCTCAACAAAAAGCAAGACAATGCCATGACTGCTGGGTATTCTGGTAACAAAAACAGATCGGTTTGTTGAACAGCTGAAAATGCAGCACACTTTTATGTTTTGTTTAAGATGTTGGATGACAGGAAATTATGCATTAAGAAAAGACAGGTATTCTGGATTCTTTTTTCTTCTCACCCGCTCAAACTCAGGACACAGTTTACTATAGAAATGGGAGTTTTACTTTGCAGTGGGAGATGTTTCTACTACAGTGGTGGGGTAAAGAGACTAAGCTCCTCAAGAAGGGGAGGAAATCAAATTCAGGATGCTGGGAGCTGAATTTGGAAATGTGGATTCAGAAGGGACGTGTCAGCTGAAGATCAGCTCTGCTGAGGCTCAGTAGCAGGGAGTCCAGTTTAACTGTTTTGGAGACATGGATGTAAGTTCTATACTGTACCTGCTTTTGTAACAAATCCAAGATGCAAGTAATTTTTACAACGGTGAATGTCGTGATGTATTAATCATAGACGTAAATAAGTTGTGAGACTGAGTAAAAGGGAAATGACAATATTTATTTTTGTTTAAATTGAAGTGGGTTTTGTACTGATTAAGAAGGTTAATGCAGCTGTGGAGCTGTTTCCTGTGCTACCATTTTCCCTGGTCTTTTGGAAGTTTCTGTAGCAAGAATTGAGTGGCATAAGAGCAGATGATGCATCATCCCAGCTATGGAATCTGAAATGGCATGTGGCATTTCTGCTGAAGAGGGAACAGAGAGACTGCTGTGTGTCAGACAGGACAGGTGGAGCAGGGAACAGGATTAACATGGCTAGTCTCCATTTGGCTCAACAAAATGGAGTGCAACTTCTTCAGGCAGGAAGGTAAAATGAATAATTTAAATTGAGAAACTGTTTATTAAAAATGAAACAGTTCTTTTTCTGAAGTCTTTCATTCTGGGGAAAAAAAAAAAAAGGTTAATGCTTTCTTGTAAGCACTTCTATTTTCTCCTACATAGAAAAGATTGAATTACTAGAATTTCCCATTCAATAGAAATGCTGATTTCTGCCTGCCCTCTTCCCCCTGTCCCATGAGGCAGAAGATTATTCTTGAAACTGGTAATAAAGGACCAGAAATTGAACACTTAATTACAGTGGAGAGCAAGACACTTGTGTCAATATTGCCATTTCAACATGGATGGTGGTGAAATTTTTGTTCCAGAGGTCTGCTCCTGCAGTTCCTGGTTATCTACTGTTGCTGAAATAGATTTCTGCCTCTAATATCTTCTATTGAGATTTTTTTGCTGTTCTGGGTATGTCTGAAAACTCCATCTTTTCCTACGTATAGTTAAAGGAGAACTACTGGTTGGGGGCATGGGTGCTGAGACCTTTTCAGAGGTTTGGACTAAAAAGGTTCAAGAAGCTTAAATTTGACTTGGGAAAGGATGTAACAGTGGAGGGAATAAATGGCAGTAAAGGATAAGATAAAAGGGAGCTGCATGAGTCATGCAGCTCAAAGAGCAACTCACTGAATTAGTGCTTACTTTGTCAGCTGGAATGATTTGTAAGCCTGGGAGTAGACCTGAGACCTGGAGGTGGCCAGACAGGTAGTTCTCAGAGCTCTTCCCTCTGCACATAAAAAAAGGGAAAGGAGACTGTAGATGGGAAGTGGATGAATAGGAACATCCTCTAAAGGAAGAAGGAGTTCAGGAAAAGATAGAAAGAAAATTGGCCCTCATCTGGAGTGGGATGGACATAGACCTGAGAATGTAGCCAAAGGAAAGAATGATGCTTCTCCAAGTCCAAGCATGCTGAGACCTATACGGATGTAATGGGGGCAGAACACCCTCTCTGGTGTTGAGTTTGGTAGCCATAAATAATGTGTTCACTTAACAAATGAGGTTTGTATGGTTTTTTGGCAGACTTGTCAGCTCCTTTACTGTCAGCTCCTATCAGCACTGTCTGGTCAACCTATGCATTGATGCAGTCAAGGTTTACTTGTCATCTGCAGTGATATATTGACTTCCTCAAAGACTTTTTCAGTGTTTTTTCTTCCCTTGTGCAAATGTGAAGTCTGAAATTCATATGAATACACGCTTCTTTAAGCTAAGCATTTGTTCAGGCAGTTTCTGAATAGATTAATCAGATGCTTCAGTTGCTTAGATATCTTAAAGGGTATAGAACTGCAAGGTAATAGCATTCTGTGGCTATAATTTCTCTAGTCCATTAGTTTGGAGAGTGATTTACACTTGGAGGAATTAAGAGAGTTGTCTAGCCCACACAAGAGGCTGCGGCTAAAGCGGTATAGGTATATCTGTAATGCAGTTTCCTACAGTGGTTTCTCATCAGCTCTGAATGAGGTAGAGGTCAAACCAGGAGAGATTCAGGATATGGTCTGAGGTCCTGATTTTATTAGTGATATGCCTGCTAAAAAAGTGTTGAGGAGATGTAATAACTGTTGTAAGTACCTTGCACAAATAAATGCTAGAATGTGCAGCAGCAGTGGCAATATTACATATATACCAGATGTACTTAGAAGGTCGTATAGTCCAGCCACCAATTCTGAGCAGGGCCAACAGCAAATTCAGACCAGGTTGCTCAGGGCTTTTTTCAGCACAAGGACAGACCCTGACTGCTCTGGCCAAGCTGTTCCAGTGCCTTATTATCTCCCAAATGAAACCAGGAAACAGCCAAGAGGCACAAATATTGTTTTTGTTTGAAAATTTTGTTGGGTTTGTGTTGGTTTTTGTTTGTTTGTTTGTTTGTTTTCAAAACCAGCCCGTCTCCCTATTTTTGTATGTTTTTGTTACGTGAAGGATATCGGATCCCCTTTTCTATCTTATTTTAATTCACATTATGTAAAACTGAAAAGTAGTGAAAGGTAAAAAAAATGAATAGGGAGGAAATTTCAGGTTTTTTAAGTACTTTCCTATCTGTGCAGAGAGCAGAACAGAACTAGGGGAGATCATCTGCCGTTTCTGACAACCCTTTGGGATTTGAAGATTAGATTGGGTATTAGGAAAGCTTTCTTCACTGAAATGGTGTCAGGCACTGGAACAGGCTGTCCAGGGAAGTGGCTGAGTCTCCATTCCTGGATGTATTTAAAAGATGTATAAATGTGGTGCTTACGGGCGTGGTTTAGTGGTGGACTTGGCAGTGCCAGGTTAATGGTTGGACTTGATGATCTTAAAAGATCACAACACTTGTGTTGCAGAGAAGTGCTGTAGCATGGTAGCCAGAAAGGGACTTCTGAATTGCTATGTTCCTTCCTCTTTACCAAAATGTTGCTGCCTTGGACTAACACCAGAACCCTTGGCTGTGCCCAGCTACACCCATCTTCCAATCAACGGGTATTTAAAACTTGCCTGTGTACAAGACAGCTTTTATGTGCTGCTGGACAAGTGAGCTGTCAGGAGGACAAGGCTATTGGAGGGATTTTAGCCAGGCTCCCAAAGCTGAGCTGCTATAGACTATGCTAATAAAAATAAGGAAGTAATCAAAACCAAACAGTTGTGCAGGAGGCGATGCAGTGGGAAGAAAACCAGTGTTTGTCAAGTGGAAAAAAGGATACCAACTGGGAAGGAGAAACGTTACTTGCTGGTTTGAGGGACAAGCAAGTGGAAGAAAGCCAAAGCACTGCCTATTCATCAGAAGGGGAGGACATGGAAATTAGAGGTGGCAGTTTGTAGCTGGCATTTTGCAATGACAGGTCTCTTTAAACTTGTTGATAATGCCCCCAATTTTTTTCCCGCCAAGCTTGGAACAACTTTGCCTTTGCCTCCACACTTTCCGGAAAATCTGTGTGAAGCCTGGTGGTGATGGGCAGATTTTTAATTTCAGTCGTCATCAGCCCAATGGGATCAGGGAAGCATGGCAGCAATAATAAAAACTGGATGCTTAGAGTAAGGAGGCTAGCAAAGCTGTAGGAGCAAATATTGGCTAGCATTAGCAAATGTTCATTAGTACCACTGTTATACAGTGCAATGTGAGCTCCAGACAGTGTTAGAGAAAGTAGAGCTCTAATGGAAGAAATCATAAAGCAGTAATGGCAATTTTGGGACCCAGCTGTTGGGGAACAGCTGGAACTTTCTGACAAGCTGAATTAAAGTGGGATCGGGGTGCCTGACACCCTAGATCCCACAAGAAATCCCTTCCTAAGATGGTGCTTTGTGCTTTTCATCCATCCTGCAGGTAGTGTAGGTGTGTTCTGCCTCTGCTCTCACCAGTGGGAGCTTTGCCACATGCTTTCAGTGGGTCTGTGCTTTCACTCTGCCAGCTTTATTTGCCAGATTTGCTTTATATTCTGCAAACGGTGAACCAATTCATTTGGCAGATTTCTGGACTAACCTTAGACCAGTTACAATTTAATGTGGAAAACAAAAAGGTGGATTTCAAGTACCATAGTTTCTAGTATCTCTGCCAGTAAAGGAATATATTGAGGGACAGAGCAAGTATCAACTGAAATCCAATTTTTGGCGTTTGCTTTATCAGTGAAAGCCAAAAGTTTCTGTAATTCACCCCAAAGGGACCATCAAAGTTCACAGACATTAAGCACTGAATTAATTTATTGAATTCAGAGATATCCCTGGAACATACAATCAGATCCTCTCATGTATTTAGCACTTAATATTGGATAAGTCCTTTATACATCAGTGATAGTTTTAAATAAATTCTTACGAACATAGGTTTGCCAGAAATGCTCTGAGGGGCAGTAGGGGTGGTATTTCAACTTTTTAGTAGAAAAATTCAGGATTAACTTAAGGTTTGGGTTTTACCTTTGTGTAGGAGAATATTGAAATGCGGTTGTATATCCCCTGTACATTTGTGGATGTACAGGAAAAGAGAAGGCTTGTTCAAGATTTTGAAAGGATCCCTGGGGTAGAGCAGACTGTTTTCACAACAGCTTTTAGAGTTTCAAAACAAGCTCGAGAATTTGTGCTTGTTTTGAAAACCAGGTACTTCTGAATGCTTTCATGATATGACATAGTGTCAATAGCTGTGCCTACAACTTACTGGTCTTTCTAGTAAGAAGACACAAGGCAGCCCTTGTTTGTCAAAAGGGGAAAAATATGGAGACATCTGGAATTTGATACGATTTTTGAAAACAGTTTCTGGAAAACTGTTTGCCTTGACAACATTGTGTCTAAGGGCACATCTTGAAATTGTTTCAGAGAATCATAGAATCACAGAATGGTTTGGGTTGGAAAGGACCTTGAGATCATCTAGGTCCAACCCCCCTGCCATGGGCAGGGAAAAGAAGTTGTGATGTGTATATCTCACACAGGTGTCAGTGGTAGTGTTTAAACAAACATTCTACAATCAATTAAATTATACAAATAGAAACCATGCAGATAATACAAGTAATAAAATACACAAATTTGTTCTTGCAAATAACACTTTCAAGTTGCATCTGCAATCCTAGTTTCTTATGTTGGTTGAAAAGGATGATGACTTTGGAATATTTATGGAGTGAGCTATGCTAATCATCTCAGCTGCTATAAGGTTGAATTTGGAAGATACAATTTAGACACTCACACAGAAACGCAGAAGGCCCAATATTTCGTTACTGGGAGCTTCCTCAGTTCATTTAAACTAAGGTAAAATAACTGCTTTGATTTGCTAGTGCAGTAAACCTGTTTTACACTAACATAAATTAGAATGTCAAGTGTGAAACAGCGAAGTGAGTATTAGAAATCTGGATTTCTACATGGAAAGTGAACACTGTAGTAAAAAAAAATACTGCAGCTGAATGCGGGGGGTACAGTAAGAAGTTGTTCTCACACCAGGTTTTAACTGTGGTAGTATCAAGCCTGAGAAACTCCACTGAAATTTTCAGGTTTGCTGTACTGTGAGCAGAATTTCATCAGCCATAGCTTGTATCTCCAATGTATAACCCTCTTGTAGTTAATTTATAGACATGTCCCTGCTAAGCAGTAAAGGGGCTAAAATGAAGTAGATGCTTACAATAAATAGAGACATTTATCAGTCCTTCAAATGAGAAGTGAGGTGAAAATCCTCACTTCCTACTAGAAATTCCTGTCTAGAGAGGTTTTGAAATGTTTTCTTCTGCTTACCCAAACCTCTTCCTTCTTTTTCCTTTTGATTCTGAAAAACTCACTGCTTTTCTGAACCCGTGGCAGATGGATTTGTCCTGTTTTGCAAAAAGGAATGCAAATTGTTGAGAGTGCTTGAGAACTGTTTAAACACAATTGCCTATAAACAAAAGGGGTGCAGCTTTCTTCAGCCTCTGGTGTTTGGACTCTTTCATGGATGATGTGAACTTAGAGTGTCTGTTGAACAAGTGATTGCTCAGAGAAAGGCTTCCATCGTTTTTATTGAAAACAAAAGGAGGGATGCAGCATTTGCATGGAGATCAGGGAAATAACTGGCAGATAGCAGTGGCAACTCTGACATATGCCACTGACTTCAGTTTTAACTCCCATGCTACAGGTGCGGAAGTGCCTGGAGAAGTTTTGCTACCTTGCTCAGTTTTTCAACTTTTGTGTCTCTGCTCTGTACAGCATGGGCACCCAGGTCGTTGGCTGGGCTCCATCTGGAGCACAATAAAGGAAATGTTTCAATCTTAGTCTTTGCTCAAGCATGGTTACTGAAGGGGATTGGATGCCATGCATGTGACCCTGCTGTGGCTCAATTTTCTTCTCCTACTGGTTTCATCTGAGAACCCTGAATGTCTCACCAAGCTCCAATTCAGCTCTTGTGCCTTCTCTGCTCATCAAGCATCCAGCGAGGGAGGCTACTGTAAATTCCTATCCTGAATAGCAGGCACAGGACTCTAGAAAACAGACAGAAGATGCAGAGCATGGGGAGAAAGCTATGAGAGAGTGTTCTGACTAGGAGGATTGGTGTAGAGCAGGGACTCCTTGGGAAGGGTGGTCTGGTCAGAGACTAAGGAGGAAGATGTGGATCTGGGTGTGTCCTGAGTGGCCGCTGTGATGAAAGGATCCCAGGGAAGAGAATAGGTGCTGAACAAGTGAGTAAAATAGCCTGAGAGGACTTCCTCTTTGCTAGATGGGAAATGTGGTTGTGACAAAGAGTCTGCAAGGAAAACAGCTAATACAACACAGAAATATGAGAAGAGAGAACTTAATTGTGTGCTTACACCATCATATGCCCAAATATCTTCTTGAATCAGGGTCCTGCTGCTGTGAAAGAATAACACGACTTGATTTGTCACAATTTGCTATCAATTGGGTTCTTGTCACCTTTCCCTCACTCATCAAATAAGTGTGTAACAAATAAGCCCAGACCTCAGGAGAATCAAGGAGACATTATCTGAGATTGTCACAGGCCAAATCATTAGAGTTTCTTGTTCAGCTTGTGGTTGAAGGCATCCTTTCCAAAAATCATCTTACAAATCTGTTCACGTTCCCAGACTTGTGGTTTGGTTTGCCCAGTAAACTAAATTAATTTATTAAGCCAAGTAGCCATAAATAGAAGCTAAATTAAAACTATTGGATGATATTCTAACTGGACCTAGCCTCCTGAGGCAATGTGCTGTAATTTTCAGATTCAATGTGCCTGCCATTTTTCAGATGCATTGCAGCAATCTATCTTTGCCCTCGCGCTTCGCATGACAAAGACCTGCTATCAGTCACAACTTCGACCTGCCTATATGCAAGGTTAATGGAGCTAATCAGGGTGTGGGGAAGGGCAAAGAGTGGGTGGGTTGCTAATAAGGAAAGGTAAGAGGGGAACAGGAGCTTTTTTCCAGTTTGTTTTTAGAGATTCACAACATTGATCTCTGTTTCTCTGAAATCAGGCAAAACCTCACCAGTGATTGCCTGCTTTTCCATGTTTTAGTATGCAGCCCACCAACACATAAGCCTCTTCCTCTGCAGAAGCTGTGTGTGCAGTCTGTCTTGATTACATGCTATAGCTCTGGCATTTTTTTTCCAATTCTTTTGGTACCCATCCTGTCAAATCTGTCAATTCATTCTTAAAACACTAACAAAATACAGAAGACAAGGTAATGTGTCTTGCCTCGTATTTAAAGCTTTCTTTGTTTTGATGTGCTATTACTCCTTATTTTCCTCCCTGTGAAAGACACACAAGAGAAAGAATAGATACCAGATCAACAATCAAATTACAACTTTTTCCCAGTCCATGCTGTCATGTTACACTGTAATTGACTGTGATACACCCAGTGCAGGAAAGGAAGTAAGATAACTTGATAAAGTACCTCTCCTGTATCTAGGCTCCTTCTGGACCAAGATTTTGCTTCATTAATACTTCGGATTTCTCTAGGATGTAGCTTTCTTAAAAGACATCAGCTGGGGATAAATTCTCATGGCTGCAGCTTTGTGGAAGTAGTGGAGTGGGTTAATATGTGTATTATTTCTTTTCTACAGCTGTTCCACAGAGGGACTTCAAGTTAAGTTAAAGACCTGTTATTTTTCATTCTTCTTGGGAAGAATATATAACTTACCTGACTTTGAGAGAGCATAGAATCATAGAATAGTTAATGTCGGAAAGGACCTTAAGATCATCTAGTTCCAACCCCCCTGCCATGAGCAGTGACACATCACATTAAACCATGTCGCCCAAGGATCTGTCCAACCTGGCCTTGAACACCGCCAAAGATGGAGTATTCACAACTTCCTTGGGCAACCCATTCCAGTGCCTCACCACTCTCACTGTAAAGAACTTCTTCCTTATATGTAACCTGAACTTCCCTTGTTTAAGTTTGAACCCGTTATCCTTTATCCTACCACTACACTCCTTAATGAACAGTCCCTCCCAAAATTCCTTATAGGCTCCCTTCAGATACTGGAAGGCTGCTAGGAGGTCTCCACGCAGCCTTCTCTTCTCCAGGCTGAACAGACCCAACTTTCTCAGCCTGTCTTCATACAGGAGGTGCTCCAGTCCCCTTATCATCCTCGTGGCCCTCCTCTGGACTTGCTCCAACAGCTCCATGTCCTTTTGATGTTGAGGACCCCAGAACTGTACACAATACTCCAAGTGAGGTCTCACAAGAGCAGAGTAGAGGGGCAGGATCACCTCCTTTGACCTGCTGGTCACACTTCTTTTGGTGCAGCCCAGGATACGGTTGGCTTTCTGGGGTGCAAGTGCACACTGCTTGCTCATGTTAAGTCTCTCATTAAATAATCAGCAAAGAAACAATGTTAAAGAACATTATATCCTTCTCCAGGTGATAGAGGAACCAACAAGGAGGGGCACTATGCTTGACCTTCTTCTCACCAACAGGGAGGGGCTGGTGAGGAATGTGAAGCTCAAGGGCAGCCTTGGCTGCAGTGACCACAAAAAGGTGGAGTTCGAGACCCTTAAGGAAGCAAGGAGGGTGAGCAGCAAGCTCACTACCCTGGACTTCACAAGAACGGACTTCAGCCTCTTGAGGGGTCTGCTTGGTGGAGTGACATGGGATAAAGCACTGGAGGGAAGAGGAGCCCAGGAAAGCTGTATAATATTCAAGGATTATCTCCAAGCTCAAAAGCAATGCATCCCGACAAAGAGAAAATCAGGGACACAGGAGGGATGTGGACCTGCTTGAATGAGTCCAGAGGAGGCCATAAAGATGATCAGAGGGCTGGAGCACCTCTCCTATCGAGACAGGCTGAGAGAGTTGAGCTTGTTTAGCCTGAAGGCTCAGGGGAGAGTTTATAACAGTCTTCCAACAACTAAAGGGGGCCCCATCCCTGTCAGTGTTCAAGGCCAGGCTGAATGGGGCTTTGAGCAACCTGGTCTAGTGGAAAGTGCCCTTGCCTGTGGCAGGGGAGTTGGAACTAGATTATCTGAAGAGTCCCTTCCAACCCAAACCATCCTATGATTCTAATATAATTATGGTCTTCCATGTTATTGTTGATCGTGTGTGTCTTTGGAGGAGCCTTCGGTAAGGTCAGACCACACATTCAGCCTTTGTCCTGACACTGTTGTGTGTTGTGATACTGGAAGTGAAATCCAGATGTAAAAGCTGGGTGAGAAAGCTACAGTGGCTTTCAGTGACCAGGACTGCTTATAAATGTGTACAAGAAAAATGCTTTCTTGGGCCTGAATATTTGCAGAAGGGGAAGCAGTGAAACAGTGATATTACTTGCTCCCAGCAGTTGCGATAACTCTAGGACTCAGTCCTGCAGAATCCATACAAACTCCTTGGCTTCTGGACTCTACTCCTCTTTAGGAGGTTGAGTGTTTGTGCAGCTGAGATGACATTTCTGTGCTTGCATAAAAGAAGTAGTGTAGCCTTAAGAGCCCATGAACCCTGATTAAGTGTCTTGTTTTTTACATACATTGTAAATAAAACTTCAAAGGTTTGAGAGTGAGGAAGGGGGATGAAAGCACATTCTCCCATTCACTAGAAATGTTTTTGCCTGCCAGAATCATTTATTGAATGTGCTAAACAGCTTTGTTAAGGTGTTTATCCCACCAAGACAGTTTATAGCTGTGGACATTCAGGGATATAGAAACAAATTCAGGCTATGCCAAGCAAACAGGAGAATGTTTCTGAGCCCAGCACAATATGGTGTCTCATCTACATAATCCCTCCATCCTGCTTGAGATGGAGGAGAACAGAAAAGCATTGGATAATATGTGTCAACCCTGACAGCTTTATTAAAACCAGAGAGTCTGTTCTTCTGGTCTTGCTACTTTCTCTTTGCCAGCATTCATCCTGTAGAGAGATGGCTTCATTGCCCCTTTTGGAGAGTTTGGAAAAACCTGGAAGCAGGGGAGGATACAGGGATTTATCATTACACTTTCCCCCCACTGTATCTGAAGGTGCTGCAGGTGATTGTTGTCACTCTGCAGCAATGATATTTAAAAGAGAACGTACGGTTGGCCTGTGTAAGGTAGAGAGCATCCACTAGTGAGTAGGGGAAGCCAAGGGCAGATTTCCAAAATTACCAGCTCTTATTTAGGCATGTTCATAAGTGGCTGGATTTTCAATAGGCTACTGCTCTCAGCAGGAGCTGCTGGGTGCTGATGCCTTCTGAAAATTTGACTCCTTGACAGTACGATGCATTGCTTGGTTGAAAAGATTGCTTTCAGCACCCTGTGAATAATCCATTCTGTTTGAGTGTAAATAATATCTCTAATATTTCCTTTTTGTCTTTTCTGGAATATTGTGGATTTCTTTTTTCTCTGAAAAAGCAAAGGGAGATTTTATAGGAATTGAGTGAATAATTTGCAATGAATAATTTATTCAGGGAATCAAGTCTTTTTCTGCTTGCAAAAATCTCACTCTTCAATTACTCAGATGAGTGTGAGAATTTTTTTTTACTGATTCTCTCTTCTCCCTCACCCCTGCCCCACCCCAACTGCATCCAGCTCATGTAGTTGGGACAAGCTCAGTCTGGGACCTTGTTGCTCAAAAATGTTGCATTGTGTGGCTGCACCTCCGGGGGTTAATTTCTGTTTGGTTTTTTGTAGTTTCTCTGATTATGTAGGTGTCCTGGGTTCAGCTACAGCAGTCATTTTTTCTCCTCCTTAGTAGCTGGTGCAGTGCTGTGTTTTTGACTTTCAGCCTGGGAACAATGCTGATAACACCGATGGTTTTAGTTGTTGCTCAGTAATGTTTACTCTGACCAAGGACTTTCGCAGTCTCATGCTCTGCCAGGGAGGAGGAGAAGCCGGGAGGAAGCAGAGGCAGGACACCTGACCCAAACTGGCCAAAGGGGTATTCCATACCACAGCACGTCATGCCCAGTATATAAACTGGGGGGAGTTACCCGGAAGGCCCAGATCGCTGCTCGGGTCGGGCTGGGTATCGGTCGGCGGGTGGTGAGTGGTTGTGTCCTTTTCCCTTGTTATTCCTCTTATCATTATTACTGGTAGCAGTAGTGGTTTGTATTATACCTTAGTTACTGGAGTGCTGTTATCTCAACCCGTGGGAGTTACATTCCTCCGATTCTCCTCCCCATCCCTCCGGGAGCGGGGGGAGAAAAGAAGAGGAGGGGGGAGTGAGCGAGCGGCTGCGTGGTTCCAAGTTGTCGGCTGGGCTTAAACCACGACAGTAGGTTACAAAGCCTTCACAAACAGGAACTCTCCCTCAGCAAGTAAATCTGCAGGAGGCAGGGCAATGGGATGGAGAGACCTCTGTGCCCTGCCTCTTGACTGCATGGAAGTGGATGCAGTCCTGTGGACTTCAGGGGACAGGATCAGATTCAACGATATTTCCAACTCCCTTAATTTCACTGAGCTACCTGGGGAGTAAAGTGCAAGGTCTCTAGCAGCAGAATTAGTTGAAAGACTGAGATGAGATACGTTGTAGAGATAATTCATACCTCCTTCTGTAGTTGGCACAAAGGACACTTCTGCCAGACACTGACATGAACTGGCAGTGTGACTGATGTGTTCTGGGGCACGCTCTGGCATTCTGATCAGTTGAATAATTTTGGCACCTAAATTAAGTGTTAAAATGAAATGGTGTGAATATGTGCCTTCAGTATAATTCCAAGCAAACCAGTTGAAGATGCATCCCACCTTTCTTTCCCAGTCAGTAGATATCTACGGTATGAAGGCTTTTAAGAGTGTAAAGGATCCATGGATACCTGGAGAACACCTTAAATTTGTTTAAAATTTTAAACAAAATTTAAACCTTATGGAAGTTAGGTGAAGGTTAGTTTTCTTTAGTGTTCTTTTGTCTGCTTGAGCCAATCACTTGTTCTAGCCTATCTGTGCTGTCTTACTCCTGATAGGAGGATTAGTACTTTTGAGGATTGCTCTCCTCAAGGGGTCATTTCTTGGACTGAAGGGGTGGTGTCAGTGAAATGAGAAGGTCTCTTGATAATCTGCATTTATGGCAGCATTCCTGGACCTGCAACACTTCAATAGAGAAATCTTTGTCAGAGAGGCTAAGTAATGAACTTCATGCAAGCATTTTCCAATGCCAACTAAATAAATAATAAACCTAACTCACTACTCTTATTTTATTTCCTTCTCTCTATGCACTCTCATTTGCTCTATATATGAGCAAATGCTGACATACGTACTAACTACACAAATAGCATAGACCAGTGGAGGGTGTCCCTAGGATAAAAGCCTCAAGCAACCAGGCAATGTGGCTGTCAGTGAGTTTTGGGACCAGGCTTGTGGTGAGAGAAAAGCATGACAAAGGCATTCTGGAAGATGCTGGATGAGATCATGTGTCTCACCATGTTTTATCTACCTGTAATTCCCAAAGGAGCCTGCTCTTCCACTTCCCCTTTTAAATTATTACAAACGATTTAACTTGAACAAAGAACTGTGTACATGAGGTGACAGAATAAACTGCTTCCAGTAAAGTGTCTGATGTTGCTCTTAAATTTCCTCTTGAATTTTGGGTTGTGGCTGGCTGGTATCAAAGTCCTTCGTGTGCTTATCCAATTACAGAAACTCTGCGGAGGTTGAAGCAGTGGCTTGTGTCTGCCTGAATGACTGTGCCCATGCCTCTAGCCAGACCAGACTTCATGCCTGCATACTGAGGCTGTCAATCCTTCCCTATGTTCCAGGAGAATGATGAATTAAAGGCCTTTCTAAAATGAAAAGTGTTTTGATTCAGAAGCGTTGAGGCCCCTGTAAGAAAGGATTTTTTTTTGTATATATAAAATCACCACATTGTGATACGTCATCTGCTGTGAAAATGTTATGCCTTTGGGAAAAAAACATAGCAAAGAAATTCCTGAGGGAGAAAGATATTTTCCAATAAATGAAATTAGACATTGGGAAGAATGGGTAAAACATGAAAACAATATCTTATTTTCTAGGATTTTTTAGAATAATTTTTGTTTTCTGGATCATGTTTTTCTTGTGTAAGAGATTGTCAGTGGTTGTAAAATGTTATAATCTACTAATTGCTTCTTAAGACTTTCCAAACTAATTGGATGTGCAACTGTTTCATATAGAGAAAGCTGCCCTGAAAATATTCCTGAGTACAGGAAGTGAAAAATGTCTAGTCAGAGAGACCGAAGCCAAGATAGTAAGCTTAAAGATCATTGCAGAAACTTGATCCTAACCAGATAAAATGCTGCTTGAATTCCCCTATAAACTAAACCCCAAGGGTGCAAACTAAATTTTTATGAGATGGTTCCCCAAACACCAGTTCTGTAACTGCGTATAACCTGAATGTGCATTTCCACAGACTTTCTGTGACAATTTGTATAAGGCTTATTGTATCACACAGATACAATACTAAAAATAACATTTCAGTTGAAAAATACTCACCGGGCAACAAAAGAGAAGGGACCTGTGGGAAATCCTATTTATTTACATTTGGTAAGTGCATTTATTGCTGTAAATGTTTCAGATTGCATGAGCCCTTAATTTGAGTTATCCAGCACCATCTGTAGTCAACAGACTACAAAAAGAGGATAGGAGATGCTCTGGCTGCTGTAATAGCTAAATCAGTTTTTGGTGTAATTTTTACACACACATTACATAGGTGCATAAAATTAGGTGCCAGATGCTCTGCCAGCAGCGTTTACCAATAGGCAGTTGGAAACTATCACGTTTATCAGGTATTTGTCGAATGAAAAAGTTGCCCATGAAAAAGGTATTGAACAAAACAAACCAACAGCAAGAAACACTTTCAGTTCCCCGAGCAAGAAAATACAGGCTAGAAGTTGAAAGTTACTCAATTTCTGGTTTGTTTTAAATGAAAATCATGGGGTAATTGCTATACAGAATAGCCCAGGGTTGTGAGTAGTTTACTTAAAACCTGAAAACTGAGTTGCATGAATTAATAACCCTGACAAGTATTACTGAAGAGTACTGAATGTCATGTCAGTACCTGATCCAGCAGAAGGTGAGCAGGTTATTGTCTTTCTGATTTGATATACGTACCTGATGTGGGCTTCAAAAGAAAGCCAGTGCTTTGCTGAAAGCAACAAAAACATGACTTTGGCATGGAAATGAGAGGAGAATGAAGACCTGGAGGTTCATAAAGTGTCAGAGGACTTTTTTAATTTGAGGACTTTGTAAATTTTCTCATGGACACTCTGGATGAGTCTGTAGGGGACAGAAATGAAAAAAAGTACTTTTCAAATACTTTGAAGACCAAAACACCCAAAGAAAACTCCCCCTCCTCTCACAATTAATTAAAGATAATCCGCAAAAAGCCCAAGCCAAAACCTAATTAAGCAAAAGGAGATAGAAATCTCTTACAGAATTGGTTCTGCCAGAAATTTATTTGTTGTAATATCCCACTAGTGGCCAGTAAAGGAAATGGAAAGTGAAAGTCATGCCAAGATTACATATTCACAGCTCTGCCTACTCTGTTCTCAGTGCCCAGAAGCATGAAGGCCTAAAACAACATCGTTTTTAACATTAAACTAACACTTGTCATGTGGAAGTGGAAGATGAGCTAGATCTAAGGTAAATATAGCCCTCCTTCTGCAAGAAATTTGGATTCTATAGATCAGGCACACTTGTAGGATAGCCAGCAAGAAAACCATGCTCCTCATAAAAAGCCTGATCCTCAACGTATTCTTGTGGGTCTGGTGCTGAATTGTCCCAAATAAGAATCGATATAGCAGGGAGCAAACTGTGTTTAACAGTGCTAAAGCTGCAGTGCACAGCAGTTGTTTAAACTGAAACCCAGTGATTTTTGGCTTGCAAGGTCTGGAGAAGGCATAGCAAAGGACAGAGTATCCCAAATAGGTCTGAGATTGCTGTAAGGTATGGCATCTCCTCCTGCCAAGGGTAAGTCTGGCACAAGAAGCAAAAACTCTGCAGTGGGAACTGTAGTGCAGTGGTGGTTTAGGTGAGTGCTCCTGCACACCTGCAGAGGAGTAGGAACTTCCTGTAGTAACACCCAAGAGTGAATTGGTTTCCTCACTGCACCATCAGGGCTCTGAATAAGCTATTAGAGTCTATAAAGTCCATATGTATTTATTTAGGCAATTTTTGAAAAATTGATTTTTGATCCAGTACATGGTAAAAGCTCCTAAGGAACCAGCTATGTAAATCCTTCTTTAGCTGTATAAATACTCTTTTTATTATCTCTGTAGTTAACTTTCATGTGATGGCATGGAGGATGAATGATGATTAGCTGGAATCAGTGCTCGGGAAACAGGGAGAACACAGAAATAGATTCTATTTCATAAATTTTCTTATGAGACTCTTAGTAATTAAACACTTTGCAAGCAGGGTAATAACCGGTAGCCTTTATTCATCATGGTATTTATCCTTGCTCTGCCATTCATGTTGGCCCAGTCGTATCAACTCCATTTCGTCATCTGTACAATGGGAATAAAAGTATTAACCTTCTTAATAATATCTCTCGGAGATGGAGAGAGAACAGAAAAAGCTGCATAATTATTGTTAACTTCAAGCTATGAGCGATTCTCTTGAAGCCAATGTCATTGCTCACATGTGGGATTAGTTACAGTACTGAGAGACCTTGATGGCTGCAAATCATGGAAAACTGGCTTTCTGATGGATCACAAGTCTAATTCGGGAGACCTGTTTTTGCTTTCTGTATGGGCAGGGACCTTCAGTGATGCTTTAAAAACTTACTTATATGCCTGGGAGTTGGATGCCTAAGTCCTTCAGGCTCTTTTGAAAGTCCTCACAAGAAAGCAGGGGGTTGCTGTTGGAATGGCAGTCTAAAATTACAAACAATCAAGTACAAAAAAACCCCCAAACTAATAATGAAGTGGAAATTGTAGGAGAGGAAAGGATCTGAAGTTTGGAAAGTGAAACTTTACTGGGAAATGAAAATGAAAACTGACGAAAGCAATTACAGTTGAAAAGAAACTCTGGGTTTGCTATTCTATGTGAGTGTAAACATTTTATAGGAAAGCAGACACTGCTGGGTGGAGGGAATTCTCAAGAACAAAGCACATGGTTCTGTTTTTCTTAATTGGGTCTGTCTTAAATTCCTGTTTGGATGGACTGAAATACTAAAATAAGTAGCCTGATTTTCAGCACTGCTCTGAGCAGTCTCCATTAAAGAGAAAACAAGCAACTGTAGCTGCCTACTTTTGAAAACCTCAGCCAATGTTCTTCATTGATGCCACTTCCTTTTAATTATGTCAGCACCAGAGAATCATCTTACTTGAGCCATGATTTCTCTTCCATTTTAAGTGAGTAATATCCATATGCAAATTTTCTAGAAAGGTCTCTTGGCAAATGCAGGAGCAAAAAAAAACCCAGCAAAACTTCTTAGCAACAGCTGGGAAGAACATCAAGAAGGAATCTTTTTTTCTCAGCCTTGGAAATATGTTGGCATTCACAGCTCTGCTCAGCACTCTGCTTGAGCTGTGTGCTTGTTAGTGCTCTAGAGTACACACGCACTGCACTGATTCAATATATATGCTTGTCTCACGTAATTTTTGTGTTATTTTAAGACGAAAGCCTCCATAGGTGCATGATACAGTACTGATCCTAAGCTCGAGAAAGCTAGTCCTTGCTGAAGTCTTCATCTTTACTTACACTCTCTTCCCTCAAAGTCCCTAAATCCCTGAGCTGTGTCCCTCTTACACAGGATTGAACTGATCCAGAGTACTTTTGTGCTCATATTTCAAATGCTTGCTACCTGTGTGTGGTCTGGGCAGGGAAGAAGTCCTGTGGCCTTTTTGGGGAACTGTTGAAAGCAAAAGTTTGCAAATTGAGTGACATGCAGGCATGGGGTATCCTATTCTATATTTGCTTTTAACATTAGAATGTTTCAGGGATATTGAGGGGGTCATCACTACAATCGGGCGGCACTGAGGACAAGCATGACAAGATATTTTTCAGCCTGAAATATGAAAAGTGTGTTCCTCTTTTAAGCAGAAAAGCCTGTGAAGATCACCCTTGTAATTACTGGAAATCAGCAATCTGCCTGCTGTCATTCAATTTAACCCGTGCAAACTTGCCATGTGCAACGGATCCACTCAGTGTCTGTGATCTCAGAGAAGGAGTAGTCCATCTGGTTTATCCAAATGGTGCTTTACAGGAGGATGATTGACAGTTTTTTTCAGACCCAGAGTGCAGCAGACTGCCTGGAAGCTGGTTACTTACCAGCTTGGATACTAAAGATTCCTATATTAAGCATCGCTGTCAAAGTAATAGTAGCTGATTGTATTAGCAGAAACAGCCAAGTAGGCAGGGGGAACATTGTGGCTGAGCAGGTAAGACAGGGCTCAGCAAACTGTTTGTAACGTGAGGTGACTCGCATACATGGAAGAAGAAAGGCTCACCTCTTCTAGATGGACAGTGATTTCTGTAAATAACTCTAATTTGTAAGAGCTGCAGTAGAGTTTGAGGATGTGCCTTACAGCAAAAGAGATTCAAAGGGGTCACAAAAATGAAGAGTAATCCTAAGTACAACTGCACCCTCATTTCCTCTCCTGAATATGGTGCTTCTGTTCTGATCTAGCTGTTCCAGTATTATGTTTCAGAATAATTAAAAGACAATCGCACCTATTTTTCTTATTCAAAGTTCCCAAAGCTGATGCTAAATATGTTGTCTTGCATATTTGTCTGCTTAATTTGTACCTAGAGATGCTTTCTCTTTATTTTTCTTTCCCTCTTTGAGATTTCAGATTACTGGTCTGGAGAAAATGGGCAGTTTGCCTTTACATTATATGAATAGCAAAATAGGATCCTGTCACAGATGAAAGTACTATATTTATGACTCATTATAATCCATTCATTGCTTCACGGACCCAAAGCCCTCCAGGGAGTGCCACAAACCCACATAATTTTCCCAAGTGCTACATTTTGCATTTGGATCTCTGGTTTAGCTGACAGATATGAAAAAGGAAGAAAAAAGTGCAGGAAGGCAGAGAGTCCATGCGATTGTGCTGGTACAGATGCTGAGCAGTGATAACAGCAATTTCATTTCAGACCAGTCTCATCGTGCTCTTGCTCCCCATTCTCTCTGACACCTTAATAACTACGAGGGGCAGCGGTGGGCTTCAGGAGCTGGCAGAAATTAGCATGACTAATGATAGCAGGCCTGTTGCAGTAGGGGAGTGTTGGCATGACAAGTCTCTGTTGCCCTGGAGCAGGCTAACAGAGTGGCTTTATGGATCTTCACACATTGGGATGCTATCCAGAGAGGCCTGGATGAGCTCAAGAAGTGGACACATGTGAATCTCATGAGGTCCAATAAGGCCAATTGCAAGGTCCTGCACCTGGGTCAAGGCAAATCCTGGTATCAGCACAGGCTGAGGGATGAAGGAAATGAGAATAGCCCTCTGTAGAAGGACTTGGGGGTACTGGTGGATGAAAAGCTGGATGTTGTGTGTGTGTGTGTGCGCGCGCAAACAATGTGTGTTTGCAGCCCAGAAAGCCAGCTGTAGCCTGGAGCTTGGCCAGCAGGTCAAGAGAGATGATTCTGTCCCTCTACTCTGCTCTCGTGAGACCCCACCTGCAGTACTGTGTCCAGCTCTAGGGTCCCCAGCATAAGATGGACGTGGACCAACAGGACCTGTTAGAATGTGTCCAAAGGAGGCTGTAAAGATGGTGAGTGGGCTGGAGCACCTGTCCTATGGAGACAGGCTGAGAATGCTGGGCTTGTTCATCCTGGAGAAGAGAAGGCTCTGGGGAGACCTTACTGCAGCCTTCCAGTACTTAAAGGGGCTGACAAGAAAGATGGGAACAAACATTTTGTCAGGACCTGTTGTGACAGGACAAAGGGTAAGTTGAATGATAGCAGGCCTGTTTCAGTAGGTAAGTGTGCAGGAAAGCTACTGTGCTACCTTTTCACATTGATATCTGTCAGTACTTGGAATTGCCTAAAAATGCAGCTTCTGGTATTTATGCCTGCAGTGCCAAAAAATACACTGATCTAGTATTATGGAGTGTATTTCCTGGGTAGAAATTAATAGTTCTCAGACAGGTGTTATCAAATCTTTATGCACACAGAGTGTTTTGGGCAATGGTGACAGAGACCAGGTGCTTTGTATGTGCTTTCCAGATAAGCTGATTGCCACTTTAGTCAACAGCTTTCTGATTGCTGTGCTCAGCTGGTGTGGTGTCTGTGCAGTGGTGTTGGGACTGTATGAGTAGCCCAGCATTATTAGTAGTGTGGTAAACCAGGGTTGGCTTTGAGGGTCATACTTTGAAAGCTCTTCTCTGGCTTGGTTTTACAGTCAATGTTTGTCTGTCTCCTTAGTATGGGAAATAGTTTCTGAGCCATATTTACCTTGTTCAGGTTTGTGAAGTACGGCAGTTTTTTGTTGATGATTTTTTGTTATTCTGAGCTGTCCATTTGCAAGTGAAATTCTGGCTACACTGATACCAGCACTACTCTGTCAGTAACCCTCTGAATGCCTTCATCTGAGGGAATGTAATTGTGGATGTTTGCAACACGGAGTGTGGGAATCTGTTAAATGGAGATGGCTTCATTGGGGTCAAAACATCACCTCTATCAATGAGGCAGAGAAGGAGAACAAGGTGCAGGAGACTGAATTCAGGCATTTGGGGAGGTAAACATGGGTTGGGGTAAATGAGTGAGGAGTTCAGATTTTTTGTTTCATATAAAATCTATTTCTTGTCTTTTCTAACATGATTTGCAATGCCATCACCTGGTTTTGTATGGAGTCTGAGGAATTAATCGCAGTCTCTTCTTTGTCTCATGCCTTCCATAGTTATTGTTCCTGCTTCATGATTCCTCTCCTTCCCTCCAAGCCTTGTTTTTTTTTCTAGTCAACAGAAGACAGCAAGTCACTTCTGATCACTTTGTGGCACCTGTTAATTTTATGCTGCTGCTTAATGGAGCACTTGACAGAAATATGCTTCATTTCATTCTTGCACCACTGTGAAATACTGTTGAACCATGTGTGACTAGGGCAAAGAAGAGGAAAATATCATAACTCTCTAGGAAGTTCATTTCAAAGTAGCTGAGATTCTGTGTCTGCCATGAAGTGAAGGTTCTATGGGGTACCTGGGGAGTGCTCTGCTATCTGGGCTAGAGTGGCCCTGCAACAGGGATGCAAGAGCAACCCTGGGCTTCCTGAGGAGGCATTGCCATTAAACCTGGCAGTTTTGAGAACAGAGCAGGTCTTCCAATGGAAATACAAACTCAATGGCTCCACGGGTTTCCCTGGAAAGTCGTCTGCTAAGACTTTAAAGAAATGTCTTAATATGATTGATTTGATCTGGGTAAGATTTGATTTAGAGCTATTCAGGACACTTATGCACTGAGTAAGTATGGATTTAATGGCTTAATTTAAAGCATCCAAGTTTTAAAACATTAGCTTGGGGTAGTAATGTTTTGTATGAATACTCAGAAGTGCTGAAAATCAATCAGGATCTGTCCTTTTGCTCTGCAAGCAGAATGGTTGTTGCTAGGTAGAACATAGCATTGCCCATATGAATGCAAATACTGCATGTGGCATTCACCTGTAATCAGAATAGAAAGTAATAATGATAGCTGAACTATGACAGTGATGTAGTTCTGGCTGATGCTTTTGACAGGTATGTTTGTATGTAGAAATCATGGATGCCTCTCTGAAATGCTGCTACCTCTGGGGAAACACCTGCAGTTATGTTTATAGCAAATGAGGTTGTTGAATCAAATCATCCTTGTCCTAATCTTCTCCACTTGGCCAGCTTTATGCATTGTGATCACTATATAGAAAATATTTTAGATGTATGCTTAACCAGACATCATCAGTGGGTGCACACTGGAATTCCTTTCATCAACTCCACTGTTCTCATGAAAATGAAAGCATGTACAGGTTTAGAGGAGAAGAGATCCAGAGCAGCCCTGCGGACAAGGACTTGGGGGGGTGGTTGATGAGAAACTCGACATGAGCAGGCAGTGTGCGCTTGCAGCCCAGAAAGCCAACCGTATCCTGGGCTGCATCAAAAGAAGCATGACCATCAGGTCAAAGGAGATGATCCTGCCCCTCTACTCTGCTCTTGTGAGGCCTCACTTGGAGTATTGTGTGCAGTTCTGGGGTCCTCAACATCAAAAGGACATGGAGCTGTTGGAGCAAGTCCAGAGGAGGCCATGAGGATGATAAGGGGGCCGGAGCACCTCCTTTATGAAGACAGGCTGAGAAAGTTGGGTCTGTTCAGCCTGGAAAAGAGAAGGCTGCGTGGAGACCTTATAGCAGCCTTCCAGTATCTGAAGGGGGCCTATAAGGAATTTTGGGAGGGACTCTTCATTAAGGAGTGTAGTGGTAGGATAAGGGATAACGGGTTCAGACTTAAACAGGGGAAGTTCAGGTTAGATATGAGGAAGAAGTTCTTCACAGTGAGGGTGATGAGGCATTGGAATGGGTTGCCCAAGGAAGTTGTGAATGCTCCATCCCTGGCAGTGTTCAAGGCCAGGTTGGACAGAGCCTTGGGTGACATAGTTTAGTGCCAGGTGTCCCTGCTCATGGCAGAGGGGTTGGAACTAGATGATCTTAAGGTCTTTCCAACCCAAACCATTCTATGATTCTATGTATTAGTATGCTTGAGTTTTGAGAGCAACAGTCCATTGTATTCTAATCCTACCTTAATTGTGAGCAGAAAAGCCTCTAAGCAGCATTGCTACCTAAGTTCTTACTTGCACTTTTGAGTACATCCGCCCACATACTCAGACCTCCTTCTGTAGCATTTGCAACTGGCTATCATTAATTTTCACTAATACAGAAACACATGATATATGTTAACTGGGACTTCCTGGATAGGGACATAATATCTAAATATTTTCAGGAGGAATTTTCACAAGATATAAGGAAGAAGTTCTTCACAGTGAGGGTGGAGGCGCTGGAATGGGTTGCCCAAGGAAGTTGTGAATGCTCCAACCCTGGAGGTGTTCAAAGCCAGGCTGGACAGAGCCTTGGGCGACACGGTTTAATGTGATGTGTCCCTGCTCATGGCAGGGGGGTTGGAACTAGATGATCTTAAGGTCCTTTCCACCCCTAACTATTCTATGATTCTAAGTGGCACTGAATAATGTCCTTGCAGTGATGTTATCCTGCCTTACAAAACCACAGCTAGGCAAAAAATAATATCTGATCTGAAGAAAAAGTAATCGTCGGTTGGTATTCTTCTTAATTTTGCAGGATTTTATTTAAAACATTTTAATATACTTTCCCTAGGCTAAATTCCAAGACATGGTTAATAATGGTTATATGTCACTGAACAATCCTGAGAAATTAACCTGAAAACTATTGACATCTGTTTTTGCTTGTGCAGGTTCAGAATGGAGTGGTTTTGTGAGATGTTGAGGGCTAGGGTTTCCCAAAAGAGGCAGTTGTTCACAACAAATCACAGTGGCTGTTGATGTCCATGGGTTTTTTCATTACTGTATTAATAGGAGTTAATTGTCATTGCTTCAAACATTAATTGCTGCTCTTAAGCACAAACTTGAATTTGCCTATTACAGTTTCTTTCAGAGAAAAACCTTCCAGAAGAAAACAGGCTCGTATCAGATGACCAAAATTACACATTAAGTAATGGTGAATCAATTTTATCCAGTGAACCCAGGGACAAAAAGTACAATGTTTTTAAGATTTGGAAGTCTGTTTTGACAGTTTGGGAACAAAACTTTAAGTGAAACTTAAGCAAGAATTAGAAGCTTTCAGTCACTGGTAGAGGAGCCCCATTCATTGCAGGGCTGAGGCTGCAGGTCATACCATTGCAAGAGTGGACTCGGAGTGGTCTGCAAGAAGCTAAATTCTTTTGTGCTAGTAGCAGGAACAAGTATGGCAGAGAGTGGTGAATCCTTGTGGGGAGTGACTCTTTACAGCTCTGTCCCCTGTAGCTTTACTGTTGCCTACTAAGCATGCAGTTAAACTCGCACATGTACAGCTCCTTCCTCTTTGATGCACTAACTTGGGTCTCTCACCTCCCTGCCTAGCTGTTTCCAACAACAGCGAGAAAGCAACGGCTTTGAAAAGTCCATCTTTCTGCCAAATGTAATTAAGTTGGATCAAAATTTCTTAAGTTTGATGGAGGATTAGCAAACAAAATCAAAGAGAACATGCCTCCAGTTTCTATAGGAAAGCATGGTATTCTCAACTAGAGAGAATTACTGCTTCTTAAAGCAATCTGGTTTTATAAACACATTGCTGAAGTTTGCGTAAAAACTAAGCCATCCTTAGAAAATGAGGAGCTGCATTGGCATATGCCAGTATATTTCGGATGAGCTCAGCTAACTGACTACCCTTCTGGAGTTATTTATGTAGCCCTTTTCAAATTATTTATATTCTTAATTAGAAGCTTTATGGCATTGGGTTTTGGCAACTTGGTAGCAGAAGTAACTGCATCTTCTTTAAGGAAACAGCTTTCCAATTGACATAACCTTGTGTGAGGGAGGGGGGAGGAGGTGGGAACAGCCTTTCCCATAGTATCCCAGGAAGAAAACAACTTCATGGATTAGGAGCTTAATTAGTACTGAAATCCATAGCCGTAAGTGGGGAACGAATACAGTTAATTTGATTAAGCCACAGACTGAGTTGCACACTGCATTGATTATTTTAAAGCAAATAACAAAGGCAAGGCTGTTTACTTTATGGTACTATTACTGCAAATGAAATCAGTATCAAGCAGGTTGCTGGGGAGTGTAGCTAAGACAACCTCATAACCTCATCTGCTGATAAATGAATCTTTGGCTAATCAGTAGACTCAGCATGGTGGCTACTCCAGCAGGCTGTGAGTCACAGCAAGGCAGGTACTCTCCTAAACAAGAACGCTAAGAAATAAACAGGCCCTGGATATGCAGTAAAGGTCAACCTGTCATTGTGTTTGAGAGCATTCTTCATAAAAATACAAGTGCTACCTCTGGGAGGGCAAGAAGGAATGACATTGATTATGCTCAATGCAAGAGAGCAATGCATAGCGCTTTTTAGGGGAATTTACACCAACAAAAAAACAGGAACCCAGAGTATCCTACTTAAAATCCTGGGAGTTTTGCTGCTGACATGAGAAGGGACACAGTTTCACTGAGAGCTGGAGAGCAATCTCTCTGAGAGTTCATCACAGTATCAGTTCTCTCCTCCATCTAACTGTGGTCCTCTGTGGGGCTGGCTGGCTACAGATGTCTTGGAGTGTCTTTACCTCTGTAGGTGATGTTACCTAGAAGAGAAAGCAGGGCAGCTCTTCTCCTTCTCCCTCTTCTCCATGTTAATACTCTGAGTCTGCACGTATTCAGTGCCAGAGAAACTAGTATGCTTGTTTGCTTAAAGTTTACAGTGATCAAATGCTGTGCTGAGAGTAGTCCATAGAAGAGTGAACGGAGCACTTCTTCTAAGCTCTTTTTGCTGGAGTGGGTACTTCAGTACAGAATGGTCATCCTTAACACACTCTGTTGGCTTTTAATTAGCACCAAGCAGATCCTAAAAGCACAGCATTCCCTGAGGAGGTAAGTGCTCACTGCAAAGCTTGTGGGTGTGCGCTTGTGAACAGTCCATGTAGAGCCTTCTGTGCCTGGTATTAGCACAGGAGAAATAGCTGCCCTCCCACCCACTATAGATAATTGCATTGCTCCTGCAATTCTGAAAGTATGATAGTCAACCACTTGAAATTTGGAGACAGGAATTCTTCAAAAGCCTCTGCATCTGTTCTCAGTCCAAGCAAGCACTCTCAAGGGGCCAACTTCCCATAGGCCATCATGCATAATGTGGATGAAACCTCTTGAATTATTGATCTTGCAGAGGCATATAATTGTAGCTTACACAGTGTGTTTACTTTCAGTACTTTGATTTATCAGATCTTATAATAATGTTCTCACTTTTGGCGCTCGTAAAATGCAACTGGCTTGCAGTTTAATAAATATTGACTTCTAGCCATTTGCTGTTTTGTGATTATTCCTCCTAAAGAACAAACTGATTGCTTCCTTCATTCAGCCCCACTGCAAATGGTGCAGGAATAGAACGCTTTTAATATTGCATTTTCCCACCAGGGGAAGACTTGGCTTAGCACTGTCCTTCCCATGCTCTAAAGATCAGGCCACTGTTTCTCTAGCTGATGGGCACCTGAAGATACTTGTGGTCACCCTAAGGGCCAGCAGCTGTCTCCTGCCTAGAGAGAGCCCCTTTTCCCAGCCCTTTTTTTTGTGCTGTTCATCACTTCTATCAAATTAATTATTCCATGTTGATCTGATTAGAATGAGGAGAATCCCTGTGCTTTATCTGGTAGATTTTGTGTTTCACTCTCATCACAGGATTGTTGGTGTGTGCAGGACACTGGGCTAGGGCTGCCTGGGGAACTCCTGCCAGAGAGGAAGAGAGTATGAGTGGGTGTTTGCTTTAAGCAAGACAAGTAATCCAGCCCCATTTTCCAGCAGCTGGAGAGCCATTTTCTGCTATTGCCATGCCAGTGCTGGTTACATAGCTTGAAGAATGTTTTGGGTCATACCCTGTCTCTAACCTGAGCTGCTTATTTTCCAGTTTACATCTCTGCAGCTTCTCTGTTATGTGGCATCATATATCTACACTCCTTATACGACTGACAACAATCATAACACTAAACTGAATACACAGTAGTAATTGACAGTCACTACTATTTGGCCAAATGCTCATATTTTGGATGTAAACCCAAGAGAATAATGAGGTTTTATCATTTGAGGGGCTGCTGCTGTCCTAGAGGCTTTTTCATAGGTTGGAGACTCCCTGTGTTAGGTAGAATACACACACACAGTGGGAGCTTGTCTTTCATGTCACTTGCAGCTCAACAAACTAGAGAGCAGGGGTGGAAAAAACCACGGGTGATATCCTAGATTCACAACCTGATTAAATGACTTTCCCTTGGCTACTGCAGCAGGTCCATGGCAGATCCTTATAATGAATTTACATTTCCTGGTTATCTTATTGCGGGTGTGCGCTCATGAACAGTCCCTGTAGACTGGGGACTGTCCCATATTGTGATCCACAAGCTCACGTGGCCACACCTGTCAGCACAGAGTTGGAATGAAGACTAACAGCTTTAGTCAAGTCAGCAGAATCAAGAAACATTACGGGTTGCATTTGCAATGTTGCAAGTGTTGAGTTCCCTTACTGTCTTCCTCTTAATTGACAGTAATGCCAGAGCAGTTGGACAAAAAATGACTTGTTCTGCCCTCTTTGTGGAACATCCTCTGTTTTGTTGGTAAATGCTGCAAGACTGATCTTTGGATTTGATTATATTTTGAATTTAATTTATTTAATGAAGAGATATAAATTAGAAAATATTAAAATAAAACATTAGCTATTTTTTCTAATTGGATTTATTTTCGTGCTTAAGTATTTCCATTCTCTTTGTGCACTACTGAAAAAGATGCATTCACCCCAGAAAATATCACGCTAGATCCTCTCTTATTAGTGGAGTTTGATTTACATCAGTACAGGATTTGGCCTATAACCTCATAACCCACTTTGTATTAGCAAATAGCAGTGTGATTCTTTGAGCTTCTGGTTCTCACTAATGGTTTTCCAAGCTGTAGCTCATGAGCAGTGCTAGCTGAGTTCTGATGACAAAACTTTTCCCTGCAAGGATTTCTGGCTCTTGCCCTGCCAGTTCCCCAGCAGTCGTTCTGCAGGCAGGGTTGAAAAGCTTGGGAGGGATGTATGGCAGGAAACCCTAGTGTTACCTTAACTTGTCTTACAGCTTTCTGTTCCCACTTCTGGCTACATGTAGAAAATGGCAGCAGTGGCCTATATGCATTTGCATTTTCTCCTGGTGTCCTGATTTTCCTTCCTGAGATCTCCCTCCTTCTCCTTTTGCTTTCCCCAGGTTAGTGGGAAGAGGATACTGAGCAGGTGAAAGGCAGCCCTCTGTGTTGTGCTTACCTTCTTGTCTCCTGGACCCCTGCCTAGCCCTAGTATGAGAGGTGCTCCATCCACCTGGGTCTCCCTTGCTGCCAACATACTCTTGGATGATAAAACTCTGACCTGTCCTGAGAATTTTTCGTCCTCTTGTGTTCTGGCTGTAAATTTGTCATAATTTAGAACATAAAGTACAGGAACAGGCAGGCCCTGAAAAGAGGGAAATGAAAGTTTGACTGTCACCAATTTGGAAATCTCCCCTGGTAGCTGTGAAGTTGGTGTCAGTTTCTGTTATTAGTATAACAGGGCTGATGTCTTCTCTCAGCAAATGTAGATCTCCACATCTGCTTTATCCGCTAGATGGATGACATAAAGCAGCTTGCCTTACAGTGAATACTTTATGCCATCTTTAATCTGAAGTGCATTTCTGTAGTCTGCCAAAACACTTCGGTGTGAATTTCTTGTTAGGTCAAATGTATGTTTGGAAGCCTTGATCAGTGCTGCAGAGAAAGATTTGTCTCCACTAGGAAGATCAGTGCTGACAGACATTGATATAATTGTATTAGCAGTCCCATACTTCTCAGCACGTGTGCACAATGTGTAACTACAGGACAGCTGAGAAACTCAATAGCACAAGGAATGGAGAAGGTAGTTGATTTTATTGTCTGTGTCTGCATCTATCATTTGCCAGTTGCCTGCCTGCAGTATTTCCAAGATGTTATATCCAACCTCTGTAACTGAGATCTTTAGCACCAGCTAATGGATGTAAAAGCTTCCATCCTCAGCAACTTTAATGGGAATGGGGCATTGAGATCTTTTCTTAGAATTATTGCATTTTTCTCTGAGGATTCACCTGTGTCCATCCACACAGGTGCAATTTCCTTAAGCTGATGCAGTCTTGTAATTTTATATTGTTAAACATTGCCTCAGGATAACCTCTGAAGGTTAGCTCTCTCATGGCTGGGTCAGTAACATTTTGCAAATATACCATATCAAATTAGAGCAGTTTTTCATGCGATGATCCCTGTTCATCAGCAAAATAGTAACCTGAACTACAGTGTGTTTCTTCCTTCTTTCCTGGCTGCAGGGTAGTCACTGCCTTTTTTTTTTCCCTCTACCTCAAACTTTTGGAAGAGATACCAGTTGTATACCAGCAGCAAATTCTTTGGTTTTAACAGAGACATCAGCAAGCTCAGAAAATTTTATGTAGCTTTTGGAAGAGTTATGCAGCATTACACAGGTGACACTATAAACACGAGCTTTCCACATCTCTAGGGAGGGTAGGAAGGTAAACTTCTGCTCTTATACAAAGGGAAATTGAGGAACAAACACCTCAATCAGAAGTGTCCTGGGTTCAGCTACAGCAGTCATTTTTTCTCCTCCTTAGTAGCTGGTGCAGTGCTGTGGTTTTGACTTTCAGCCTGGGAACAACGCTGATAACACCGATGTTTTTGGTTGTTGCTCAGTAATGTTTACTCTGACCAAGGACTTTCTCAGTCTCATGCTCTGCCAGGGAGGAGGAGAAGCCAGGAGGAAGCAGAGGCAGGATACCTGACCCAAACTGGCCAAAGGGCTATTCCATACCACAGCACATCATGCCCAGTATAGAAACTGGGGGGAGTTACTCGGAAGGCCCGGATCGCTGCTCGGGTCAGGCTGGGTATCGGTCGGCGGGCGGTGAGTGGGTGCGTCCTTTTCCCTTGTTATTCCTCTTATCATTATTATTGGTAGCAGTAGTGGTTTGTATTATACCTTAGTTACTGGAGTGCTGTTATCTCAACCCGTGGGAGTTACATTCCTCCGATTCTCCTCCCCATCCCTCCGGGAGCAGGAGGAGGAAGAAAGGGGGGGAGAGTGAGCGAGCGGCTGCGTGGTTCCAAGTTGTCGGCTGGGCTTAAACCACGACAAGAAGTCATAAAGGATGCCAGTGGCTCTGCTGCCCAGATAGCTTCCTCTTGAGTCTCTTCCTTTCAACTAAACTGCAAAGACCACATGCCCTCCCTTCTTTCCTCTGGAAAGAGATGTATAGTGCAGAAATTCATTCCACAGAATTGTATGTCCTTAATAAAATTCAGCCCTAGTTATGACCCTGTGAGATGATTAGTGAATTAGAGTTCTTAATTAGCATTTTGCATAATTCATGGCAATTACAACATTCTTATGGATATGATTGTCAAGGTGCAGATGTGCAAACGTGCAGCTATAATTTTCTCAACTAAATAACTCTTCTGGTGAAACCTCTAATTATTTACAACTCTATTGTGTAAGGGCCATTATTCCTGTTGTTATTTTTTAAGACATTAGAAAATGGATGCGAATCTCACTTCAGCTTCAATCACTGCAACCAACTGCTTTTCAGAAGCTTTAAAAACTGTCATAAAAGTTTGCTCCTGGGTGAGAATTAGGCATTTGAATTTTCCAACGGACCTATACTACCCGGGTTTTAACATCCCACAGGGAATTGTATTGCAGTTTTTCTGTTACAACAGTAAAACAAAAGCTAAATCCAGTATGTGCACTAGCCAAGATTTATATGGGTGGATTGTTAATGGAGTTGAGCTCCCATTACTTCTTCAGATGGAGATAGAGTTCAAAACCCTTTGTGCTGTGAAGATCACTTCTTTTTGTCAGAAATGTATAAAGTATTATGTATCTGAGGTTACTAGGACTAGCCTTTTGGAGGGAGGAAAATCTGGCAGTTAGATAGAGTGTGTGGCAACTAAATAGAGGAGGAAGATGGTCATGGCAGAGTTAGGACCCCCTGATCTTCCAAATTGCAGTTTGTCAGAAATCAAATGTGATGGTAGAGAAATCAGTGAACCAGATGATCAAAATATGTTTGCACCCAACTCAACACTTCCAGGTAGAGCTCATATTTAAAAAAAACTACTGAGTTCCAAATGACAAATTTGAATTTCTAGTTCCTTCATTAAGTGCCTACACAGATGGTATTAAATGTAATTAATTTTACTTTCATAATTATAATCTAATATGTAAATCCATTTACAGTATTTCATTCTATTAAATGTACAAATCAAAATGATAATTTCTAAACAAAAGTTATGAATTTCCTTAAAGAAAAGTATTTGTAATTTCCCACAGGAAATTTTAATCACTTTTGTATTTGTAGTTATGGAACACGTGAGAGTTTCAGGCAGTCAAGACAATATTCTTATTAGAGTTAAATGGCTCTTGGAAGAACCTGGACATACGTGTTTGGACATACATCTTTGTTATGGTTTAAACCCAGATAGCAACTAAGTACTACGCAGTCACTTGCTCATTCCCTTCCCACATCCCCTCCGGAGCAGGATGGGGAGGAAAATCAAAAGAATGTAAACCCCCATGGGTTGAGATAAGAACAGTATAATAAATAGAGTATAATACAAAACTACTACTGTTAATAATATTAAGGGAAATAACAAGGGGAAAGAATATAAAACTGAAAGGGGAAAGGAAAAACAAACAATAAACAGCAGTGATACACAGAAAAATTGCATACCACCCACTGGCCAATACCCAGCCCAACCCAAGCAGCGATCTGGGCCTTCCAGTTTCTATACTGGGCATGCCGTGCTGTGGTATGGAATACCTCTTTGGCTAGTTTGGGTCAGGTGTCCTGTCTCTGCTTCCTCCTGGCTTCTTGTGCCCCTCCTCACTGGCAGAGCATGAGAGACTGAAAAGTTCTTGATGAGAGTAAGCACTACTGAGCAACAACTAAAACATCAGTGTGTTATCAGTATTGTTCTCAGACTCAAGCCAAAACACAGCACTGCACCAGCTACTGGGAAGGAAATCAACTCTATCCCAGCTGAAATCAGGACAATTTAGCAACTGATCCTTCCTTGAGCATCCCCCAAAAGAACTAGCTTGCAGAAGTTTACAAGCCATTTCTAACAGGAGTTCTTACCCAGATAAGGGTTACTTTCCCTTCTGGCCCTTCTCTGCCTATTGAACTTGAGGGTAAAGGGCTTGTCCTGATCAGTTGGAGCTTGACTACTCCTCTTACTGTAGGACTTTCTTACCCTGTTTATACTGTCCCTTGGAAATTTATGTGACTTAGGTTCCTGTCTTTCCATGCTCAAGTTTCACAAAGCAGCAGTGCTAAAATGAAGAATCTGATCCAAAAAATGTAATCCCTCACTTTTTCCAAGTGAAATGTTGAAGAAGCTTCTTGTCTATTTTTGCCACCTTCTTTCAATGTTTTTGTTGTTCTGAGCACTCTGATATTGCTTACAGCAGCTTACTCCCTAAATATCATTAACGCAAGTGCTACCTTCAGCAGGTTTATTCCCTTTCTTTCTCTCTGTAACCCTTTTCTTAGTCCTAAAGCAATGTGTGAAAGTGCATGGTACTGTCCATGTATCTGTCTGTTAGCTAGTTTGTGAATTCTCAGTGTTCCTGCCCAATATGCTTATATTAGGAAAGCTTCTTATGGATTTTAAGCATGTACCTTTTAAATCTTCAACCACTGCAATTAGCATGGGGAAAAACAAACAAAAACCCCACCACCGAAAACCCACAGTGAAATTAATCACTTTATTCCCCATCATAAGAGGAAAAATGAGTGTGAATTCCTAACCTTGGAGGAGAGTTAAAGGAGACAGGAACCCAGCTTTTGTCCCAGTAAACACGATGGCAGCTTTGCCTCTGGCTAGAAATATGGAAACATTCAAACAAAACCTATTTTCTTTGTCTTTTTTTTTTTTATTTCCCCTGACAGTAATACCTTGTTCATGGTAGCCAAAAGCATTCATGGATTTGGCCAAGGGTGAATAAGATTGATAAGAATTTGGGAAAACCTTGAAATATTTCAGGTTCTTTTATGTGAATGACATTTCATTTAAGTTCATTTCCAACTTTTAAAGTGAAAGAAAGGCCTCCTCTCATAAAGGAGAGGTTTCTATATTTGCCCCTGAGTGAAATATTTTGACAAAATCAATTATATTTTCTTCCAAAATAAGGGGAGGGGAATCAGAGAAAAGGGGAATTGCTGTCTGTTGAAGACAAATGTTACGGTTTTGGTTTTGTCAGCCAAAGAACTAATTCTCTGTCTTCAATACTTGCTACAGGAGCGGGCCAAACATATACAGCCATGGAAAAAGTATTTGAAACGCTAAATTATACAGTAATTTGATGCAGTTTCTGTCTGTAGCCTTGAAAAATCTTATCATGAGCAAGCGGTTAAATAAATAATTAAGCAATGACTTCCAACTAAAATCTGTTACTCAGGATTGATTAGAGCAGTCTGCTGGCTTGCTCCAGCTCCTGTTCAGGTCCTCTCTGAGCCAAAATACACTGGGGGAAATCTTCAATGTCACAGAGGACAGAGGAGTATCCAGTTCACAAGCATGGCAAATGTGAGCCTGGGGGCTGATCTCATCCCCCTTGATATTAAACTCCTCTTCACCTAGCTCTTCTTCAGTCAGTGGTGTGGCATGGCAAGGTGATCTTTTGTCTATATGGTCAGATCCTGAGGAGTCCTGGCTTTACTTACCATGATGCTGAGAACTGTGCTCCGTCAGCATGTTCCCCATGGGAGTGCCTCTCCTCTGTGGCTTTGTGAGACTGCAGGAATCCTTACTGCTTCTAGGATGGAATCCTGTGGCTCTGAAACACATCTCTTGAACCCTCATGAAAATAACTCCATTCTTTTCCATGCTGAAATAATGCATGTCTGAGGACAGTCTGTGTGACAAGTTTTCACCTGATGTATTCCTCAGCTGGAGTAAGAAAGTCTAGTGCTGTGCTCACTTTCATTTTGTGTGTAGTGTTGCAGATTTTATTCTCCTGTGCTCGAAGTATTCACTTTGCTGTAGGTTAGTGGAGTCTTTCGTGGCCACTGGCATGTATGGGTAGCAAAGGTAGCATGGAGTGGTTTAGATTTAGCTCCTTTTCACTGTTTCTTCCACTTGTGGATGGCAGTTTGATGGCCTTGGAAGTCCCTCCAGTTTAGTGATCCCAAAATTCTGGTTTCCTTCCAAAACTGTTAATATATCAAACCCTTTTTGACAAATTAGTTTCAGAAACTGCAATTCAAATGAAGGCTACTCAACTGAGTCATTTAACCTTCAAGATCTGATAAGGATACACCTGTTTTTTGCCTATCTTTGCCAACGTAGATAGAGCCAAGAGAGCAATCGTGAGAGCAAAGATTCAGAAGCTATTTATCCCAAGTTTTGAATGCATTGGCATCCAGTGGCTGCATGTTAATCCCTCCCTGCCAGTCCTCTGCAGATCTTTGTTCAGATGTGTCTCCCTCAAGGCAGAAAATAAAGAGGAGGCTGACAGTGATGAAATGTAAGGAGTGTGTACGTATGGAACAGCTGAATGGCAGAGCAAGATACATGCCTGTTGTTAGGCAGGGTGATGGGGGAGTAAACAAATGGGTAAGAGAGCAGAGCAGGGTGAAGGACATCCTGAACACAGACAGAAGTATGATTGGCAGACATGGCAACAGACCCACAAACAGAAGAATAGTGGATTGAAAAAGAAATTACAAAGGGCAGAAATGAGCAAGAAGCTACAGAGAGTTAATTTTATGTCTACCAGGAGCACTTCATAAGCAGTGTAAATTTTATTGACCTGTCCACGAATCTTAGAGCAGATCTCAATTTTCATAGTTTTAAAGCCTTGTGATCATCGGGCCTGATCTCTTGGGTGATACAACTGTTGAATTTCACCCTGTTATTATTGCATCAGGTTTTATGCTTTTCTCGCCTAGCTTCAGAAGTAAACTTGTTTTCAAAGCCTCCCCTTAGAGGCAACATGTTCAATTCACCAGTCATCTGAAACATCTCCTGTATTGCTTTTCTTTCCCATGGGCTTTGTGCAGACAAGACAGAGTGTTAGGGACAAAATCAGAGGCTGGGGACAGTGAAACAAAAGCTGAAGATGGTTTGATCAGTGCAAGCCTGCTAATTGGGCAGTCTGAGACTTTGGCAGTATAAGACACCAGTAAAACTGCATCGGCACTGTACCAGAGTGTGTGGATGTACCAGTGTAATTGCAGTGGCTTTACAACACAGAAAGTGTTACTTTAACATTTTCAGTAATGTTTTACTCATTTTGCAGTCCATCTTCATATGGAAGACCTTCCAGGTGCAATAAACCATGCAGGTATGCCTGGTTGTAAAGCTAGCATATGAAAGCCTCACTTTCCATATCTGTTTTGGTTGCTCTGATACTGCCAGCGTCCCTCCAGGTGACCAAGATGGTGATCTGCCCAATCACTGTGGATGTGACTCCGTAAGGAGCAAAAACCTATTTGCCATGGGGAAGAATATTATGGTGCAGCTTTTAGTAATAAATCTCATTGAAACTTACCTGACTTATAAACATTTAATGCCATTTGCATGTCTCTAGCAGTGTTTAGTGGGTGGGCAGTTGGGATATACTTGATTTATTTAATCTTTCTGGATGTCTCACGGTGGCAGAGTGGGAAGGGCACACATCTGTGAGAATGTATCAATTTAAATGCCGGTTACCAGATTTGAGAGGGTGAGAGCCTTTATTTTTCTGAGTAATGGCTCGACTATTTACCCTGTGTGGTGCAAAACACTTAAGCATTAGTTAAAACATCTGAATCGAATTCTAAGGTATTTTCTGCACTTGAGTGTCATAAAATGAATCTCATTTTGGACTAAAACATAATGGTGAAGATGAAGCCAATGGTGGAGTTGCTTATGGAAAAAGATGCTACTTCTGGTGGAGACAGCAAGATCTTTCCAGAGATAATACTTTTACAGTACTGTGACTGGACAAGATCATTTCACTGCAATTTCCATCTAGTCTTCATTTAATTAGATTCCACTAGCATTTCTCTGTAAGTAAAGTTGTGTATATTTTATGCAACATGGAAAATAATGTTCATGTGAAGTGAAATAAGAATTTCACATCAGCAAGCCTGGACTATATTCTCAAAATGGTAGGTGGGGAAAAAGTTGTAAAAGAAGATAAGGAAAAATATATTCTCCATAATTCTGTCAAAAGGGAGAGCACCTGTGCATTGAAAAAAATATGGGAAGCTTTAAAGACTGCTTAAAGTGCATGCAAAGAGAAAACATGAAAACTCTTTCACAATCTAGTCTTTGGATAATAGACAACCCTTGGAGCTTTAATTAAATGTAAAGGATGTGTTCAGTGCTCAAGTTAAAGGCCTGTCAAATATCTTGGAGGAAGGAGGGGTCTATACTCTGAAAACAGCACACAAAGTTGGAAGGACTTGGTTAAGTCAGCAGTCAAGGTCATGTGCGTGTTCAGAAATCACTCAAAACAACAAATTTTGTTATGGTCAAGATGCTTACCATATTCAATTACTGGGCAAGAGTGGTGTTTTAAGACCCCCATTAACAGATTTATGATCTTTTTACACACAGAGAGCAGGCAATCGTGTGCTAAGAATCTGAATCTCCAAACACTTAAGCACACACTTAGTTTTAAGCTGCCACAAAGTCCCACTGAAATTGATGGCCTCTGCTTTCAAAGGGGATAAAGCAGTACACATGAACAGAAGACGGCTCTTTTGTGAGCAGTCTCATTTTATTGTGTACCACAATCCTGTAACTGGTCTGAAAAAGCCACCTAAGAAAATGTAGAAAGGTTGAGAACAAGGACATGTTCTTCCATAGTGCTCTGTTATCTTAAAGGCCTTTTCAATAAAACCTGGCCATTTTCTGAGTTGGCTTTATCTTCTATTAAGTCTGTTGGTTGGTGGTTTAGGTTGCTTTGTTTTGTCTGTTTGTTTAAGATACTGGTTTTTATATTGATTTGAAATTACACTTTCAAATGACTAGTTACATGAGAAAGCGCTTTGGGAGCGCTGACCAACTCCAGGCAAACCATTCTAGACTACTTTTCTGAAAGATTCACTGAACATATCCCTGCGTAGAATCACTTCTCAGAAGCATAGGTTGCCCATCCCTGCATAGCTGCTTTGTAAGTACAGGAGGAAATTTTGTAATAGAATCCCATTGCAAATTGTGAGCAGCTCATTCTGGAGCAAAAGTGTGGCAGGTCCGATCCTTCCTTTTTGCAAGCACTCTTGTTTGCATCCCTGCTTTTATGCCTAGAAATGGAATGTTGGTACAAAATCACAAACGTTACACTGCTGATAGCAAATTTGTGCTTGTACCCGAGTTGTTACAGCGCAAAACCCCAAAGATACTCCCTCTTCCTTTGGAAAAGGAAGCTGTGCAGGATCTGATGGTAGTAATGAGAAAAAAGCCTTCTAGAAAGCAGGGTGGCCTATATAGAAGCAAGCATTCAAACATATCTGAGCATATACACATACATACTACCTACAAAGTTACTATATTTCTCTTGAATATAAACACTCAGGGCTCTGTAGCCCCTCTGCTGTACTGCCTTTGTTAAATCTTACATGGATTAACAAAATCCAAGGTGTGAGTATATATTTACACATATGGCTCAGTCCTGTGTCAGGTGTGAGGCCCTGATTGTTCTGAATATTGTCACAACTGAGCATTTTTTGCAGTGCACTTGTATAATACACACTTTAAAGAGGATCCTGGTGTGTAATTGTAGTGTGGGCATGACTATATGAACCGTGAAGTGTATTTTCACTTTGAAGAAGAACATATGTATTTCAAAGACAGAAGTTTCAGCTTGGGGGTGGGGGTGGGGGGGTGTTGGGGTTTTTTTCCTTTACAGTTACATTTTTGGAAGATTTACAGCACAAGATCATACTCTCTTTCACGCTTCGGTCATAATTATTTTATTGCACGTGTGTTTCTCTCACCAGCCTCCAGCCTCATCGATCAGTATGTTACGGGTTGTACTCTTCCTCCACCTCAGCAATGCACCCCAGTGCCCTGACCAGCATTTGTTATTTATTTAATGAAACCATGTACCAGGCTGTTTTTTCCATGAAGGGAAAGGGGCAAAGAGAGCACTGCTAGCAATGCCAGCAGGTTGATTTAGCAGGAAAGCACAGGAGTGGCTGAACAGCACTGAATTTTCCACTAGCTGCATGTTCCAAGAGGGCTGAACGCTGTCCTCTTTCTGTGTGGCTGCTAAGGCATACACCAGTGCTGATATCTCCACCAGCCCTTGGGTGCCACTCAACTTGTCCAGCATGACATCTTTGGCGTGTAATTAATTTTGACTGAAAGCTTTGACAAATAGAAACACTGGATTTGTTTGGCTGTCTCTTCAGAGAGCTCTCATTTTTTTAATGTTCTGAGAGTCAGGTGGGTACAAATTTAATGAAAACACTTGTCAATGCCAAAAGCTGCTTGGATTTAGAGTGCCAAGTATCACACCTATCCTTCACACTAGTAGAAACTCAATGTCCCCTTCTGTAATTCCTTCCAGCTATCTACATGAGCTTTGGAAACAAGCGTGTGAGACTGATGAGTCTTATGGGGGCTCAGGTCACCTGTGCACTAACCACAAAGTGGTCCAAGAACAAAGCTGTTAGACACCATTCCTCTAATATTAATCATGTCATTAAGTAGTGACTATCTGTGACTGCTGGGACTCAGGACTGTGTTCAGTGGACAGCAAATAGTGGGAATACATGTTATGGTCTGGAACTTGTTTCTGAAATGAGGGCTTGTACCCAGATGAGTATGTTCCAAGAAATCAGGGTTGTTTTGCAAACTACGTGTTGTTTCATGGCTGAATGTGTGGTAGATAGTTGACCAGCCTCACTGACAGCTTGAGCAAGAGGACAAAACAAGGTAAGTAGTGGAGCTGTTGGCACTACTCAGACTATTGTACATACATGGCTTGCTGGAAGATTGCACTGTCTCTGGTAGCTGGTAGCTATGCTTTTTGCAAGCATAATCATCCAAATAGTCTCTAGCCGCAAAAGGTTTATGCTGCTGTTAATAAAGGGATTCTCCCCTAGACAAGCATTTGATCGGAGTCAAGAACATTACAGCATGGCTACTTTTAGTTTGCTCAGTAAATCAGTGTTTGCTTTTACATCCTACCGCTGAACTATTTACACAAACCGTATTCACTGAGGGGCTTTCAGTACAGAAAATTCTCTCTAATACACGATCAGACCACTCTTGCTAAATTCCACTAGTCCAGGCTATAAACCCCATACATCTACTGTTAAAAACATGGCTTTGATGTGCCAGATACTGTCTGACATTCACAAGCCTCTGACGTGTTATTATTAATATTTGGAAGAGAGATGGTGAACCCTAATTATGCTTAATCAAAACAACCCAGAAAGATATCAGTGGAGGGGCATGTTTCACCCTAAAGTGCTATTTGAACTCTTTGGAAAATGTTGAATTACCCCTACAGCTATTGCCAATTAACTACTTAATGAAGCATCTGCAACTGCTGGCATGTCCCAGCCATGTCACTGTGATGCTTGAAGGACGATGGAGATTAACTGAAAGATTGATCACGGTGATTTCTTATGTAACAGCCAGTCAAATCTAATAAGGGATTCTTGTAATTGAAACTCACTTTGGAAAAAAATGTATTTTGCTATTATATAAACATACGGGTTTAGACCAACCCTGTTTATATTGCTTGAAAGATACCTATTGCTGCTTCTGCAGGGGGGTTGGAACTAGGTAATCTTAAGGTCCTTTCCAACTCTAACTATTCTATGATTCTATGATTTACAGCAACTGTTTGTGTTGCTTGTTTCTATTTGCTTCTGTACAAATAGGTGTGTAAATTTAGTTGAATTATAGGTAGAAATTCCATGCAGATATAAACAAATGCCACAACTGCTGCATTTACCTAGGTGAGTATATAGCCCCCTATGTCTTTATACATGTGCAGTTGCTGTATGTACATATGACCATATACATAAAGGTATGGTTTAGATATATGCACATATATATGTAATATTTTAAACATGTAAATCTTAAACCTGCTTAGAGATTTAGAAGTAAATCATGCATGCATGGGTTAATTTTTGTGATGTATCAGGTGTTATTTTGTCATAATTCACAGTATTTCCCTGAATATTCACTGTAATTTTAGCATTAAACTCTTTCAAAGTAAAGCTTATTGCATCTGGAAACAGTAATGTTTAAATCAAGGTAATCTGTCATTTCCAGAAGAGTTGTTCTGTTGTTGAAATGGACCAGCTGGACTGCCTGATACAGAGTGAGCTTAAGATTGTATTTGGCATGGCATCGCCTAGCAAGAACAAGGATGTGTTCCCTTCAAACATTGCTATGGATCTCTGCTCAGGGTGAAAGGGTTGACGCATTTTCTGCTTTGAGTGTTTCTGCTCTGCCAGGTCTTATCATAGGATTAAAGATCCTATTTTGTTCCCAAATGAGTGAGAATGGACAATCACAAAGATGTATTTGTAGTGCCTTGTGATTACCTAGCGCTCATGTTGCTTTCAGGAGATCTGGTTGAGCAGCACCCTGACAACTTCCTCTTATGGATATTCTCTAACCTCCACCGTGAGAAGCATTGAGGCTACTGACTTGGTTAAAAAACAGCCAGGGTTTTTTGCTTAGTCTAGAAATCAATCTTCCTCCTTTTGACTAGTGTTCTATTTTACTTTGGTATGTGTAATATCCTACGGTAATAATGCAATAATGACTTTATCTCCCATCAAAATTTCCTGGTCCTCTACTGCACCTGTGCTCCTCTGGCAGAAGTCATATGCTGTAGCCTTGGCTGAATGTATTTGGGGACGCATGGAGAGGTTCTGCTGGTCTCAGGCTGTAGGGGGGAGCTGAGAATTTCTCCAGCTATGAGTTACTCTTGAAACTTAAATGAGCAATCAGTGCCACTGAGGTTGGGCAGAGATGGTAAGATTTTGGGGAAGAATGCACCTTATAAGAATTTCATGTAAGACTTGCTTTCTCTTGAAGAAAGCAAGATTTCTGTGTTCTACTTGCCTGTTGTGGTCTCAGCTAGACCAGGCAGGTTTTGCTTTTGCTTGGAAGAGTGCAAAGTACTGTGAGTGCTCAGGCAGCAGGGCAGTCCCTCCTGTCTCCTCTTCATGGATGCTGCTGGAGTGACTGGTTGAGAGAAGGGCAGAAATTACAAGACCTAGGTTTCTCATTAGGAGGGCAGCCATGGTACGTAGTAACACAGCTGAATATCAGTGAATCCCTCAGGAGGAGGCTGGAAACCAAAGCCTGGTCTGGGTATTTTTGAGCAGACTGGAAAAGTGAGGAGCATTATTTTATTGCTATAGACAGCACTGCCTGGAGCTGCAGTCAGATATATGTTTCAAGGTACGTCTCAAGTTGGCTTGCATTTCATGTCTGAGACAGCAAGTTCAAAATTGACTTGAAAAAAATGCAGTCTTTCTGTAATAGGCCATAGTCTGTTCTGTAGAGCAACAAAGATGTCTTAGTTTCATAAAATATTGCCAAAGCACCCATTCAAAGAGGACTTTCCATCATTTATGATGTTTCTGCTCCCTACTGCTCACCAAAGATTTGCATGATTGACATTACATGATGTGTAAATCACTAAAGATTTACACATTCATTACAGACTGTTTTTGATTCCAACAATTGTTTTTAACTTTGTATATTGTGGAGAAAAGAACAACCTGAAATGTTAGTGTTCGTTGTTCTTGATTGCTGGTTAACAAAAGAACAAGATTCCCTTATTATAACAATCCAAATACGCCTTTCCCAGACGAGTCACAGTGATGTCATTGCTCTCATCTTCCATGTGCTGGCCTTGGGGCCAACACAACTTTCCTTTCATGCATTAAAACAGCATTGCTCTTCAAACTGGTTTGAAATCTTTTGTTATAGATGCACTGCTCCTAGTTGGTTGCTGCAGGTGCAGACCGAGACTGCCTTTGTCTTTCTTCCTGGCATGAATCCAAGTTGCTCAGGAAGGTTTGTTCAGGACTTACACACTGTGTCCTCATCTCAAGGAAGGCTCTAGGTGCAGTTTAATTTAGAAATGATTGAATGATTGTTAGAGATGATGATATAGAGCTGAGGAAAAGACAAACAAAGCAAGATGCGCACAGCAGGAGACCTAATGCAGGCAGTATTACCTCAGCCTTGAAACCTGACTGGTGATTACAGATGGTAATACTTATCTTGGGGCTTGCATGAGGATTTGCACCTTCATCCAGATGAGAGGTGAAGCTGTGGCAGAGCAGATCTCCAGCATCACCCTCCTTGAGGCTGCTGGTGGAGGAACTGATGCTGAGCCAGGTTTGCTACCGCTGGCTGCAGCCCTACTGCTTTCTTGCCTGGCCTCAGTCTGTGCTATCTCTGCCCAGATACACTTGCTCCTTGGGGAAGAAACCATGCAGGGAGAGGGCTGGCCAAGCCATTGGGGTAGGAGTGAGAGACCTGGAAGCAGACTGATACCTGCTTTGGTGCAGCTGTGGCCAGCATTGGTGAGGAAAAGGAAAACTGTTCTTCCTCTCTCCAGGCACCTGTCTCATGCATTGGCCAAGACCATACAATGTTTACCACATTTCTGTACCCTCTTGTATTTGTACCCTTGGCCATTTAAGCTCTCAAGCACCATGACTCCATCGTCTCTCACAGAGTTTGCTGGCTCAAGTACTATGCAGGCTTTGGTGGTTTCCATTTTCTGACTGTCAGGCAATGAGAATAAACAGCTCTGGACAGATGTGGAATGTAGCTGTCTTTTTGGTTCCTCTACCTGTTGCAAAAAGTTATGATTTTGTATGAAACCCAGAAGACTGAGATACGAAGCAGATCCCAGTTCCCCTTCAGGCACAGAAGAAGCTTTGTGTTTAAATCCCCCAGGCTGCTAAAAATTCAAGTCTAAATCCCCTACATTGCTGAATTAACTTACCTTGATTATTGCCTGTGTAGTGTTTTTATTACATTCTTTCTTGTGCCACATGGTCATAAGAATGCTTTACTTCTCTTTCCTCTCTCATTGTATCACACTGTATCACTGTCTAACTGTTCATTCACTCGTAAAAGTGAATGAGCAGCCTCCCCAGGCCAGTGAGAATTAAGATGTCAGTACCTGGAGGTTGTATAGATGCAAACAGTTCTGAATCAATTGACTTCATCCTCACCTATTCTTTGTGAAGCCATAGCTTTGTGTAATAACAATATGGTTTTATCCACTATTACCAGTGCCCTCACAGGAAACATTTGTTTTAAGAAAACCATTCTAGGAATATATCGGTTCGACTGTTATTATAGGTTTTATTTCTTGGTCAATTCACCTGGCTTAGGTCACAGCTCTTAATTTCTAAGTTATTCACATTTTCAGAGCAGAAAAATAAATGCTGCTCAGTAACAGGTTGAACTACAAAAGTCTAAAGCTTCTTAAAATTGATTAACTGCTCCTCAGCAGCTATCTAAAATTAGAGGGTATCCGATGAAAAACACACAATAATCATAAAAGGAAGTAAATGGGTTGAAATGTATTTAAAACACATTTAAATAATAGCAGGAGTTCCTGCCTTAGTTCACTGAGCACTTAGGTTTGTGCCTAACTGTAAACACATATAGTAGAGAAATACTTTCTATGGTATACAACTGGGTAATAGAGCCTAGATCACAGCTTTTCTTTTACCTGTTTGCGTGAGAAGACAGAGCACCTCTGAGAGCTGCACCTCTGTTGCATTTCCAGGCAGTTCCTCCTCAGGAAAGGGGAGTTATACTCAAATTAGACTCTTGTTTTTCAGCTCTTGGCTGAAAGCTCCCCAGAAACAAGACTTTGAGAAGAGGAAGGAAATAATGTATTTCTTAGCAACTTACTTCAGTCTCAGCAGTTTGGTGGAATATTTGGTTTTGGGCAGAAGGAACCTCAGTCCCATGAAGTAATATTGTTAATTCCTGCACATTTATATTAAAAACCTTGTGCCTGTTTCTGCAGATCCCTTTGGGATTCCACAGCTCACTCAGAATGAGAACTGAGCTCATGTTTGTGGCCTGTATTTTCCTGCTGCTGTCTGTATGGAGGTGTTGGCTCAGGCTTCCCCTGTTCTTTCCCGTTACCTTGTGTGAGGAGGTTAAACAAAAACACAATAAAACTCTGGGCCAGGCATTTTTCACTGTAGTTCAGACAGACGTTTTATTCACAGTAATTTCTTTATTTGTGTCATAAATCCTTCTTCCCTTTGCGCTTCTCAAGGAGATTAAAATTAAGGGCATCACCTCTGCCATTGAGGCCTAGACCCCCGAGGCCAAGTGATGGTTTTGCTGCTTCTGCCTGCTCTCTCGCCCACTTCTCTGACGTCTGATCCTTCTAGTGCATAGATTGTCTTTACCTTTTCAATTTGTACAGTGACTCACATGCTGCAGCCTTAGTCTGCGGCTACAAATAATAATACCCTTTCCCTGTTTTGCTGGTATTTGCTAACAGATGGTGTGTGCAGGGCAAGGAAGGAACAAGGTAGAATAGGCTCAGTAATACCAGCAGAAAGTCAACAATAATGCATGAAGTCTTAACAAATTTTGCTGTTGTTTCTCAAAGCATGGCACAATCTGGTGTACTCCTCACTATGCCAGCTCCTGGGAGCTGGGGACTGTGGAAGTGTCAGGCTTTTCTGAATATTTAAAAAATTATTTATATATTTTTTGTTCACTTTATTTGTTGGTTGATTTATGTAATCGTAATTTATTTCAGCTGGCAAAGCTGCATAGCAATTTGTTTCTTAAAGACTTAAAACCAGAAAGTAAACAAACCCCCAAATTGAATCCTTTTTATTATATCTCATGTAGGATTTAACCAGTTGTAGGATTTTAGGGGGAGAGGAAAGCTGTTTATTTTCATTCTCAGATGTGCTGGACTCCTCATGAATGAGGAGAAGGATGGCAGGCTCATGTCAACAAAAGAAGAGGGCATTAATAAACTGCATCCTCTCCCTGCAGTAATGTTTATGAGATATTAAGAAATGGGTACAGTTTCTAGCAAAATACTTGTTTGTGTAACTGGTACTCTAGACTCTCATGGATTTTTTTAGGTCCCTTCCTTCAGAGCACTCTCATGCCTGAAAGGAGGACAGTGTAAAAAGTAAACACAGGAAGTGACAAAGTGCTAGATGTCACGGCTCCTTGGGAGTCCCAGTTACTGCATGACATCCTCACTGTCACACTGCTTGAGCAGTGCTGGGTGGATGAAGGGCATGCAGCCCCTCTTTCTCTCTCTCTCGTTACTTGCATGTGCTTGTTGCAGACCAGTGGTCTTCCAAAATCGAGGACATAAGGAGAATATGCCAGGCAACTGAAGATGGGTGCTTTCGAGCCCCTTTGTTTCCCTCCCTGGCCAAGGAAGGTGAGCAGAATTATCCAAATTATCGTTTGGGACCTGCTGACCAGTCATCTGTAGAGGGTTTATTGTTTCAGATCAGAGCCATGCCCTTCCCTTGTACTAGCTCATTCTGGCTCAAAATGGACTTTTTCTCCTTTTCCACTTGCCCTTCTGTTGCTGTTCTGATGAGGGATGAGAGTTTTCCTGCCTACCAGGCTGTATTTGTACTGCTGCCTGTGCATTTTTGCTCATCCCAGAGTCTTCCCATCTCTTTTGCTTCCAGGCTGGGGCAGACTGGTGGGAGTGGGAGAGGAATCAGGAGTTGTTTCCTTCTTCCTGGCCCCTGGCCTTGCTTCACACTGGTTATCACTTCAGTGTTACCAATGAACTTGCTTCTCTTAAATCTGGTACAGGGAGTCAGAGATAAGCACTGTGCTGAGAACAGCAGCAGTACAGGAGTGCCTTTGTGTCCCCTCTCTTTCCCTCCCCTCCCTGGAGATTCACATCTATATCTATTTGCCTCCATGTTCCTAGTCTTTGCTAATCTATCTTTGTCACACATGCACTCTCTCCTGTGATATATCTGCTATCTGGGTAGCAGTTGTTTTTGTCCAAGCCTACAAAGCCAGCAAGCAAGGGACCAAGTGAAGGGGTTGCTTTTTCCATAATAACTTTTAGTGACTGTTGAGTCATTCTGGCCTCTCAGCCTCCAGAGGGTCTTCTGTGGCTGGGGACAGAGGCTCCTGGGAAGCCCATCCATGCTCCCACTCTCATGTTCCAGATGTCCAAAAAGCCCTGCATGCAGCAGTGCATGCAGCAGGAGTAGCAGAGGAGTCTGCTGTCAGGGAGCCCAACACCCTCCCAAGCCAGTCTGCCATTCCCAGGGGCCCCTATCACAAAGATACGAGTTGAAGGGCAAAGCTGTTTGGAAACCATCTTTTCCTGTTCTGCTGCCCATCTGCTTGGGAAAGTGATTGACAGCCAAAGGGTGAAGGGCCAGAGTCTATGCTAATTGTCTGGGGCCCTTGCTCAAACATGGATGGAGAAAGAGGGGGTCCCCATAGGCAAGGGAAGAATGGGTACCTTTGTGAGGTCTGACACAGTAAATGCCTCCTTTGTGAAGATTTAGTCTTGCTGAGGTCAGTTTTTAACAACTTGGGATGCTCCAGTCTTTTCCTCATTCCTTTATCTCCAAAGGCTTCTCTTCCTCTTTTATTTCTGCTTCATCAACAGGCATTGTTTCAGTCAGGCTTGAATCCCCTTTCAGTGGCTTAGCCAAAGAAAAGATGTCCCACCCTCCTAAGCAAGACTCTTTTGGGGGCTGCCATTTTTTCTCTTTTCTTCCTCCTTGTCTCATACCCTGTAAAGAATGCCTCAGTATTCCCAGAGGGATGGGAACATTTGCATATTAATTTAATTGTGTGTGTTCATGCAAAACTACTCAACTCAGAGCAAACTAGCCACCATTATTAAAATTCATTTGCAAGGGAAGGATGCTATTGTTTTTCAAGACAACAGTTGTCAAAGCTTATGTTTTTCTTAGGTAAGCAACCTTCCCAGTTGCTTACTGCCTTTACTGGCGTTAGAGAATAGCTGGAGAAACATAACAATGTTCTTTAGACAAAGTGGTGAGCAGAGAGAGTTTTATGCAGGCAAGAACCGGGGGAAAGCCTTGGTGATTTTCAGTTGTTCCCAGAGCAGGATTTCCCCTCTGTGGCTCAGGCCTTCCTTGTACTTGCCGAGTGGAGAAATACAGCCCCTACTGCCTTTAACAGCACAGATAAATCCAGCTCGACTCCAGCAGCGTATTTCTACAAAGCTGCTTCTAGTCCTCTTGGATGTATTTCCATCTGTTTTGGGCACGTCTCTCAAAAGAAACCTGCGTAAGGCATTTTTTTTCTTGGAGCTGTTGTGTTTGCAAGGCCAGGACCCTGTGTATGTGCATGTGTATATATGTGTAAGTGAGCCAGCGAAACACATATCATCCACAGAAGGAATACCAGGCTGTGGCTGACAGGGCTGTCTGTTTCCCTCTGAGTACTGCGGTGTTTTGTGATCTGCAGTGAGAAAAGTTTATCAAGCCCTCATGATGTTGTTCACTGGAAATATATTGTTAGATGGGAGGAACGTGGCAGCATTTCTCTGTGTGTTGAATGATACTTTCTTCTACATTTGCCTTCCTTTTTTTATGCTTTTCAAGAAGTAAAGTGTATATATTTTTAAGCTCTGTCTTTTGATCAGCTAGAAGTCAATGTATGTTGTTATTCAGTATATGCAAGACTAAATCCTAAATGCTTTCCCGTGTTTACACTTGTTGGTGCTTTATAATTACAAATAATATTGCAGACTTGGCTACCAGCACACAGATGCACACACGAGACAGCACAAGGATTTCTGGAGATTTTGACAGTTCCATACATAATCCACGGATGTGACATGACCTATGTCCGGTCTTAAAAGCTGTTATCTGAACTATCACTGGTGCAGTATCCAAAGTAATTTAGCTTCAGATCATACACAGAAGCATAATACACAGTGTAGGTAGATGCTTTTGCCACGTTGCTTTTGCTCCCGTGTCACTGATAATAAAACTGTCAGAGTGACCTTGGAGAGGTAATAACTGCTCGTTGATTTCGATTTAAAGCTTCTATAGCGTTTTTCCCTCTCTGTAATATCTGTTAAAGGAAACAAATACAACAACGAAGCTTGTTTCCACAATCTCCTTTAAAAAACATAGATGGGCTGGAGTGGGGAGGGAGAGATTATAGATATTCAGAATGTTTATTAGCTGCATAGCCTGCTGTGTACTTCCAGAGACTTTGAATTTCCTGGTTTTGGGAACTCCATGGGAGAGGGGCATTCAAGAAGTACACACCCATAAAATCCTGTTTTCTGTAGTAGCCAGCCTGACAAAGTGCAGAGTGTTGAGCCAGTTGTGATGAAATTTTCTTTACTAGGGTGAGCTCAAGAAAACTGTGTCTTTTCAACAATTTATTTTGGTTTTAGCAAATATCCAGATCCTTCGGATTGCATCTGTCCTCCTCTTGAGACTTAAATTTCAGCTGCAAGTTCTGGATGCTTGAAGATAAATCTCTTTAAGTTATTAGTTACTTGACACTTTGGAAAATCTATTTACCAATTCACAGATATTAACATAGAGTTAAAAGGGGATGCGGGACTGCTGGCTTTGACAGTTAGGACATGCATGGCTTGTCCCCAGCCTAGTACACATCATGCCTCTGACCTGCTGGAAAATTGGTTGGTAATCTTGAACAGTGGCCACATTTAAGGAAGTCTTCTCGGCTGTTCTGAACTGCAAATCTTGATTTCATATGCTATTTCAGGGGATGAACAGTATAGTTTGTATTCTCTTCAGTAGCAATTTTTTGGCAGAGAATAAAGTTTTGATCGTTGAGGATGGAAGGACCTACACAGGTTTTAAAAGGAAAGGATGGGCAGTGGAAGTAACTGTAATCAGACACATTGTGCTGTGGAATGGGAGCAGCCTGAGAGCTCTTGTTGTGAGCAAGACTCAGCATGATGCTATTAGTTCTCATCACTCGATTATGAATTACAAGCATCATTCCAACAATTTAGTGTGCAGATTGGGGTTCTTGGGTTAGCAGGAAAGGCACGAATGAAGCCACACTATTCATGCTTGTGTCTGCACTAAACTGTGCATTGAAAAAAGTGTTTTCGAAAAGGCAAGTTTAAGTTCTGCTTCCCCATTCCTGTTGCTACAGAACTTCTTTCATGAGGACTTTTTATTTTCAGTGGTGTGTGCTTTCCTTCGTATCTAAAAGAAAGGAGGCGTGTTTATTTTTTAACTGATTTGCAAAACACAGTGGCTTATACTAACTGCTTGGAGTATTTCAGCCGAAATTTTACAAATGTAAAGGGACATGTGACTTGAAAAACATGTAGAAAATACTATTTCATACGTCCTGACCACACTGGCTTTTAATCTCTTACATAAAGTTATAGAAAATATAACTCTATTTCTGATTTCCACCTTGTCACATACTGCACTCAAGAGTCAATCATAGCTGGGTTAATTAATTTGAGTTAACTACAGGGATCCTTTCCACTGATTTCAGTGGACTGTCGATCACACTGGCATATAGTACAAATTGCTGCTTCTTAATTAACCCCTCTACTCTTATCTGATCCCTTCAACTTACTCACCAGGGGTGCAAGAGAATAGGGACCAAAACCTTGGTCTTGTGTATCAATGAATGTCATTAAGAGTGGGTTATCCAGCTGCTTTTTCTGTTGCCCTCCAGCCAAATTGGTGCTTGGGGTTTTGATACGGAGATTTTTTGGGTTTGGGTTTTTTTTTCGGTTGGGTGGTTTTACTTTTTTATGCTAGTAGAAGACTGCAAGAGAAATAGAAAAAAACTTGGTCTGTAGACACAGGTACCTGCTACACAGTAGAAGCCTAGAATAGACTCATGGTGCAGGAACTTGCTACAGAATGTGTTACCCTTGTCGGGGCAAGTCTGCCACCAGCTTCCACCACGTTTTCTTTTCTTCTTTTGTCTTTTAGCAAACTGTGACATTATATGTTTGACCAGTTAGAATTTGGGGACCTAGAACAATGGTGAGCAGGGCTAAGTGCTGTCCAAGAGAGAACCTGTGTGGGTTTGAATGAGGAGAGGTGGCCATCTTTTGCTGTGATACACAGGATGCCTGATACAGAGGTAGAGAATCTTAGGAGTCTCTTGAAGGTGAACTTGAAGATGCAGGAAGGTCTATCTTCACAATGCTGCCTTTTGCTGTAATAAATTCTTTGTTCATTTTACCAGACCAAAAATACATTGCATGTAAAAGGACAATAAGATAGTGATCAGACCCCAGCTGTTGTCACTGCTGTGCATGAAATGTCTTAATTCCTGTATTCCAGTGGTTTCTGGAACGTATTTTCTGCAACTACTAAGGAATTTTGGACCCTAAATGTGCCATTTGCAGGGCTATAATGGGTTTAGATCCTCATAGACTTTTTACTTGCATGGATCTTGGGGCACACTGAGGCTGTAGGTTCCTGTGGAATTTATTGAATGTCCAGATGTTGTTGCTCTTTTGGGTGAGAACTGAGCTAGATGGTGGTTTAATTGTTTTGATCCTGAAGCACTGATCTACCTACTTCAATTTTGAAAATGCTAATTAGGCTCCTAAGTTGCATAGACATGCTGAAAATGCTGCCATTCTTACCACATGATGTCCACACAGAACTGATAAAAATTCTTCTTAGTATGTAGGACCATGTACTGTAGGCTGATCACTTCCTTGCGTCATGGGGGATTGAGCCAAACTCCCCAAGTCAATGCATAGTAAGCACAATAGCAAAGATGCTTACTTGCAGGGGCAAAAATAATCTCAAAAAGTACATTTAGCCTGCCTTGCAATAAGGAGCCACAGTAAATTACTGTAGCCATTTACCTGTGTACTTTTGCATCCATTCCCTTAAAACAAATAATGAATTATTGATAACCTCATTTCAGAGAAAAAATTGATGTCATGCTCTTTTGTCAATTTTCTTGTTAATTAATGGTGTTTTTGAGAATGGTATTCGAGAAACTGCTGCGTGCTTGCAAAGCCATCTTCTGTACGCTGCTTCCCTATGATCTAAGAGTCACCAAGTGAAATTACCTGACTGAGTGATCACAGAAGTATCTTCCAGCCTTGATGTCATCTTTTTGGGGCTAAATTATGCATCTTCTTTTAGAGTGAGCATTATGGAGGCACATCATCCACTAAATAAATTGACATCCCAAACAGTTCAGCAACGTAGCCCAGCAAAGGATCTGACCTGTGGGTTATCAGGCTGGCAGAGACCACATTTTCTTCACAGTGATACTACTAATGCACCTCTTACCTTAGTTTCCTAACTTAGTGCCTGGGATGAATAAAGGCAAAAAAGGGCAGAAGGATAACTGAGAGAGGAGCAATGACTTTTCTAATAAGAATACAAATCCCTTTATGTGCTAACTGGGCTGGCTCACAGCTTATCCAAATACACAGACTCCCAGGAACTGCCAGACTGGATGAAACCCAAAGCTGAGATGGTTTCCAGCAGTGCACAGAACCAGCAATACCAGTAGAAGGGTTATGATCTGTGCTGTAAACAGATGTTAACAATGGTCATCTACTTCCACACAAGTCTTCTGCTGAGCTGTAATTGGAACCACTTATGTTCTGGAGCACAAGATTTAGTAGTCATTTCCGAGTGTTTTCTGCTGTTAATGTTAAATTTGGATAGTCTTGGTATGCAGATAAATATCTAATCTTATGATTAATCACATGAAGAAAAGACTTAACATGATATACATTCAATGTAATTCTACTGACTGTGTAGGTTGCTAGCACGCCTAGAATAAATAAGGTGTGAGGGCAAAGGTGGGCCACCAAGCATTGTGTGTTCAAAGGGCCCCTTCCTAAAGAACATAATTTCAAGAAGGGAATGCTAAGTATTCCTGCTCTGCTAGTGACAACGAGTGGATATCGTTGGAAAAGAATACGTGGGAAATTTACAGTATGTACAGGGAAATGGGTATGCCTTGCACAGTAGACGTTGGGTACTGTCTCATGGTTTAAGTGAACATGTGCCATAGATGTTTATTTCATACCACAGTGAAAAGGAAACAGTTTAACTGTTCAAAATACTGTGCTAGTTGTTTGAAAGCCAAGAAAGTGTTGCCTGGTGAGCTGATTCTTTTTCTGCTTTAGAAAGGAGCTCATTTCTTGGGAGAGCAGGGATGAGGTCAGCTCTTCAAGATCCGAATTGATTATATCGACACACTGGAGGAGTAAGGTGGGAAGGGAGGAGAAAAAAGTGCTTTTTCTTATCAAACAGAGCTGAAAACTAAAGAAAATACAGAACTCCTCCAAGGAAAATGTGCACAAAAGAAGTTTGAGAACATAGGTGATAAAAAAAACAAACCAAACCAAGCCCAACCCACTGTAAAAGGAATTTATCACTGTAACTCTTCACAACTAAGCGTAACTTAATGCATTACCATTGATGTGAAGTTGGATAAGAAGCACTTACCTTCTTAAGGAGAGAGGAATTAGTACAATCGGAGATTCCCAGCATATTTTATAATGCAGTATTAAGAAAGAGAACAACTGGCTAACTGGCAGCTCTGATCATTCCCCCATGCAAAAAATGCACACACCATTCATGAAGCATATTTTGTTTAATCTGAAAGGAAGTAACACTTTCATCTTGATACTATTAAAAGCCTAGGAACTATTGAAAAGACGGAACCCCCCTATAGATTGATCTAAATCTCGGGTTGTAACTGAAAAGACAAAATAATATTATATGTGGAAGCCTGCACTTTTCATATGACCATAAAATGTTAAAAGATCAAGGTTACTAAAACCTGAAGAAATTACAGCCAAGGAGAGAAAGGCAAAACTGTTCTGCACAGAACTGAGTTCAGGACATACATTTTAGCAGTGTCGTGCTAGATAATTCAAGTGCTAAACTAGTAAATGTTAATATAATATTAGGAAATTATAATGATGAATACAGCTGGATACCATCTGGTATTAACTCAGTTCCCAGGGCATTTAAAATTCCGATTGCACAGATCTTTGTAGGACTACTGGCTTGGAAAGTGGTAGTGAGGAGTGTCGTAATTTGTCTGGTGCTAGGATTACTGAAAAGTCAGCCAATGCTGACTTTTGATGGACTTTTTTTTTTATTTTTTTCTTTTCCTTTTTTTTTTTTTAAAATAAATAACATACTTCAGGAAAAGAGTGGTTTGGGTTGTGGGTTTGGGTTTTTTTGCCATAAATTTTGGTCATCATTTTTTCTTCTTTTTTTAATGATGGTGCTTTTGGGAAGCTACAGCTCTGAAGCTACAGTCTTATTCTTCTTTATAATCTAAATTGGCCTCGAGAAGCCAGGCTGTGCTCGCTGTGCTGCACTCTCTTCAGACCCTGCACTGCAATGGGTTTTCCTCCCTCAGAAACAGGGCTGTGAAAGGGTCATTGAGGACACAGTCTCACCAGATCCATGGAGGAGAATCAGCATATGAGAAATTCAAACTGCATCTCTCATCATCTGCTGTTTCCAACTCGACAGCTTTCAGTTTTAGGGATGATTTCTTTTGTATTTGCTTTTCATACTCCAAATAAACTTTTCGCAAAGAAAAAGAAAACTCCTTTTCAGTCATAAATGCTCTTTGACTTTAAAGAACCTGATGAAAAGTATTGGCTGTTGTAGGCCAATGACAGAGTAGGTAAAAACCCTAAGTAGTAGTTTGGTACCAAAGCTTAAGTCAACTGAGTTTAAGTTCACAGAAGTAACAGATACAGAAAATATAGGGGGTGCAAGAAACTTGTTAGGTTTTCTGTGGGCAGAAAGTCAGCAGAAATAGCTTCAGTGCCTGGGTGCCCCATATATATTATACCTTATTAAGATAAAATAAGGTTGTTTATTTAGAAAAACATCTACTAACAATGTAAAATTTAAGACAATAGAAGAGGTATCTGGTAGTTTGAGTGCAATCCTACATCCTTGAGCCTGAGTTTAGTAGAGATTTCCATCTGCAGATGTTGAAATTCTCCTTGACATTTAATTATTGTGCTTACATAATGTATGTTTCTCACCTAATCAGTAATTTTCTGCAAGTGTTTTTTGGGGAATGCTCCTTGCTCTTGATTGCTTACATTTGCCTTTCTTTTATATTGCTTTTTAATTTTCATGCTGTATTTATTAAATCATAATCTTCACGTATTTCTTGCCTACTACTGCCAGACATGAATTTGCTGTGCTATGTCAATATTGCATTGGTCTTTATTTATTTGCTTTATTTACTGATTCATTGAGTGAATCAGCTGTGAAATTAAAATTGTGTTGTCTGATCTTGGCCTTTTGGGATTCTTTGAGAACCTGTGATTTCACTGTTAATGTCAGGGGTTTCGCACCTTAAAATTTGACATTGTTTGACCAGAAATTGCTGATATGAAGAGAACAGGGTGGCTATGATGCAGAACAGCTCTATCTCCTGATAGTGTAAATGGCCACTGGAGTGCCAGCTGTCCTAATTAAGCCGACGTATGTGGTTCAGAGGGCTGGTAAGTACTCAAGCAATCCTCTTCTCAGCAGTTACCTTCAGGCAAAATGAAGGTGCGTCTCAGCTTCACATTGTTCTGACAAAACACAAAGCTGAGATTTTTAGGATCCAGTAGTGGTTTGGAGTGCCTCTTCTCTAAGGCACCTGTCTACATACATCATTGGGAGGAACTGAAATCTGGAAGGAGAGACTGAAAAAAGAAATTGTGAAAGTTTTTTAATGAAGTCTTTGTTCTCCTTCTTTACTCCCTGTATGCAGAGATCTTCTTCTTGAAGATCCTTTCATTAGCTTTCTTAGTGTATGCTTTCAAAAAGGCAGAGCAAAGGAAGAGCACCCAGGGTATGTGCACCACTGGCGGGCCAAATGTGAAGAAATTTTCCTATGGGACATTTATTTGAGTAAAAGGCTCAGGTGGCCAGACCGCTCTACTTCCCCCAAGCTATTGCTTCATAGTCTTTCTGTTCTGTGACTCTTGCAGGAACTGTCCAACGCTCCCACGTTGTACTTTACTTTGTAATTTATTTCTTACACCAGTAAAGGAGTCTGTATCAGCCCAGTGCAGGCACTCAGTTATTTCCAGCCCACCCTCAGCCAGCCACCCTGGCTTGCATATATGTTGTCTGAATGTGTTATTCGCTAGCAGGTCAGATGCAGAAACACCTTCTCACTCATGTTTCTGCTGGGTTGTTACCACCACCATGGCAATGAGGCTAAACCAACCAGGGTGCAGGCTTTCCTGTACTGAGCCCACCTGCAAGACTCTGCCTGCTCTGTCCCCCAGGACCAAGGCCCATTAGTTAAATTCTCTGTGACTGCCACTCATCAGAAAGAACTTTCTGACCATCTCTTTTGCATGGTCTTGTCTGCTATGGCAGATGTTCTCACTTTTTATCCTAGGCAGATCCTTCTTTACTGTATAATTTTAGAGAGAAGGAGTTACTTAGCTATTTGATGAATTTCAACATTTGTTTTAAACCCATTTATCTTAATGCCTACATTTGTGGGTTTTTTTCTTTTCCCTAAGAAACTGGCTTTCAAGCGTATTTAGGTACTTTCCTGTATCGCTTGTGTTTTTTTCTGTACCTTTTACTGGAGCTAAAGTGACTGTGATTCCATCTCCCTTTCTTCCTTCTCCCCTGATCCCTCCCCAGTCCTAATGCTTTTGCATTCCTACAGGGGAGTGATAAATGTTCCAGAGTGGAGTTTGATGAGGTCAAGTGTTACTGTCTGCTGTAAATCCTTTCTGCTTGTTGGT